>NW_005871077.1:9325865-9349835 GCF_000147115.1 Myotis lucifugus
CAACAGCATGGATGGAACTGGAGAGCATTTATGCTAAGTGAATCAAGCAGTCAAAGAAGGAAAAATACCCACATGATCTCACTCTTTCATGGATAATTAAGACCATTACAAACTTTTGAACAATAATAAATACAGTGCAGAGCTGCCCTCAAACCGATTGTCGGACTGCAGTGGGAAGGCCAGGGAGGGTTGGGGGACAGGAGGGAGGGGAATAAGAGATCAACCGAAGGACTTGTATGGATCCATATAACCATAACTAATGGACATAAGACACTGGGGGGTAAGGGAGGGCAGGGGCTTGTCAAGGGGGGGGGGAAAGGACACTTATGTAATACCCTTTGTAATACTTTTAGCGAAAAATAAAAAAAAAGTATATAGATGTGTCACACAGTAATTAAGGCAATAAAGTATATTTATTTTGAAATTACCCAATTATATATCAGGCAAAGTGTATGTTTTTGAGAGTTTATATTCAAGATACTTTTAATACACTATTCAAGCACTCTTGAAACAAAGCATTTCTTTTTTTATACATATAATTTCTATGTAAGATGAAAATGTATTGGGGCCCTACTCTGTGCCAGGCACTACTCTAACACCAGAAAAGTAAAGATGAATGAGACACAGCTCTCTGTCCATCATTGCTCAGAGATCCATAAAAGAGTAAAAGTTGGTTTTAAATTAATCCTGTCTTTTGAGAAAGCAGGTCCCCTATTAAATCTTATACAACACAATGATTGCCTTTTTTTTCGATCTTCTGAACAATGTCCAAAGTAACAAGCTATTATCATAACAGCACTTATTATATTATTCAAATATTTGAACACTGAAAATTCATAAAATAATGATATCCTATAATAACTAAGTGTGTAATTCTATAATAAAAGACTTATCATTTACTTTAAGTTCAACTCTAAAAACTGGTGGCCAAGTTAAAAAATATATGGAAGTGGAATGTAAAATTGAAAAAATCCCAATTATTGACTTAAGAATCCCTAACCCATTTGAAAAAGACCACTGTGGTTTTATCAATAGACACATAAGATCCACTGAACTGAATATTGAGAATTGGTGTTTAAAAAATATCTCAAGTTCAATCTTTTAATGCAAATTCCGGTGGGACTTCCCAACAGTTAATCACTTTTTTTTTTCTACTGTCATTTCTTATTGTTTAAAGTACTACATATGTCTCCTTTTTCCCCGATTGACACCCCTCCACCCTCCACTCCGCTCCCGAGGAAAAGCCCCTGCCATCCCAGTGTCCATGTCCATTGGTTATTCTAATATACATGCATAAAAGTCCTTTCATTGATCTCTTACACCCAAACCCTCCCATGCCTTCCCTCTGAAGTTTGAAGGTCTGTTCAATGCTTCACAGTCTCTGGATCTATTTTTGTTCATCAATTTATGTTGTTCATTATATTTCACAAATGAATGAGATCATCTAATATTTATCTTTGTCTCACTGGCTCATTTCACTTAGCATAATGCTCTCCAGGTCCATCCATGTTGCTGCAAATGGTAAAAGTTCATTCTTTTTTATAGCAATGTAATATTTCATTATGTAGATTCACCACAGTTTTTTAATCTGCTGATGGGCACTTAGGCTGTTCCCATATCTTAGCTATTATAAGTTGTGCTTCTATGAACATAGGGGCCCATATACCTTTTCTGATTGGTGTTTCTGGCTTCTTGGGATATATTCCCAGAAGTGGAATTACTGGGTCCAATGAGAGCTCCATTTTTAAATTTTTTGAGGAAAATTCGTAGTTTTCTACAGTAGCTGCACCAGTCTGCATTCCCACCAGAAGTGAAGGAGGGTTTCTTTTTCTCCACATCCTTACCAGCACTTGTCCTTTGTTGATTTGTTGATGATAGCCATTCTGACAGGTGTGAGATGGTACCTCATTGTTGTTTTGATTTGCATTTCTTAGATGATTAGTGACTTTGAGCATGTGTTCATATGTTTCTCGGCCTTCTGCATGTCCTCTTTTGAAAAGTATCGATTTAGGTCTTCTGTCGATTTTTTGATTGAATTGTTTATCTTCCTTTTGTTAATTTGTATGTGTTCCCCGTAAATTTGGGGGATTAAACTCTTATCTGAGATAGTATTGGCAAATATGTTCTCCCATGCAATGGGCTTTCTTGTTGTTTTGTTGATGGTTTCTTTTTCTGTGCAGAAGCTTTTTATTTTGATGTAGTCCCATTTGTTTATTTTCTCCTTAGTTTCTATTGCCCTCGGCGCTATATCTGTAAAGATATTGCTACAACATATGTCTGATATTTGCTTGCTCTGGAGTCTTCTAAGATGTTTATGGTTTCCTGTTTTACATTTAAGTCCTTTAACCATTTTGAGTTAATTTTTGTGTATGGTGTAAGTTGGTGGTCTAGTTTCATTTTTTTTGCATGTGCTAAGGGCTGTTAGAATACACTTGGCTTAATTTATGTCAGCTGGACTCAGGGGGCCAGCAGAGCAACTCCCTGAGAGTGGGAGCAGTCAAAAGATTGGATGCCACCCAGTTTGACTCTCCCACCCAGTGTTAAGGGGATGGATCTCATGATGTCAAAGGCCCACCCAGATGTGATTTAACTTCCTGTAACTCAAGTATATAATAAAGCAGCTTTCGGAGCTGGCTCTCTCTGTGTGTGCTCTGTCCCTTCAGAGGGCAGGTTCTCTCTGCCTGTCCCTTCGGAGGGCAGGAACCACAGCCAGCCCAAGCTTTTAATCTATTTTATGTCTGTCTTTCATTATTTCTTCAATCCCAAAAGCACCTCCTAGATTGCATGAACCGGTTCAAGTCTCCTTCTTCCTGCGGGATGCGGGAAGAAGACAGCCCCATGTATCTGTCTAATTTTCCAAGCACCATTTATTGAAGAGACTGTCTTGACTCCATTGTATTCTCTTGCCTCCTTTGACAAATATTAATTGAGCATAATGGCTTGTGTTGATTTCTGGGTTCTCTGATCTGTTCCATTGCTCTATATGTCTGTTCTTGTACCAGTACCAGGCAGCTTTGAGAACAGTGGTCTTGTAATCTAGCTTGATAGCTGGTATTGTGATTCTTCTAACTTTGTTCTTTTTTCTCAAGACTGCTGTGGCTATTTGGGGTCTTTTTTCATTCCAGATAAATTTTTGGAATGTTTGGTCTAGGTCTGTGAAATATGACATTGGTATTTTTATGGGGATTGCATTGAATCTATAAATTGCTTTGGGTAGTATGGAATTGTAATTATGTTGATTCTACCAATCCATGAATGCAGTATGATCTTCCATTTGTTTATGTCTTCTTGTATCTCTTTTTTCAATGTCCTGTCATTTTCTGAGTACAGGTCTTTTATGTCCGTAGTGAAATTTATTCCTAGGTATCTTAATTATTTTTGTGCAATGGTAAATGAAATTGTTTTTTTTATTTTTTTATTTATTTTATTTTATTTTTTTAATTTTTTTTATTGCTTAAAGCATTACAAAGGGTATTACATATGTGTCCTTTTTTTCCCCGCCCTTGACAGTACCCCGGCTTCCCCTACCCCCCAGTGTCTTATGTCCATTGGTTATGCTCATATGCATGCATACAAGTCCTTCGGTTGATCTCTTACCCCCCTCCCTCCTGCCCCCCAACCCTCCCCGGCCTTCCCGCTGCAGTTTGATAATCTGTGTGAGGCAGCTCTGCCTCTGTATCTATTATTGTTCAAAAGTTTATAATGGTCTCTATTATCCATGAATGAGTGAGATCATGTGGTATTTTTCCTTCATTGACTGGTTTATTTCACTTAGCATAATGCTCTCCAGTTCCATCCATGCTGTTGCAAATGGTAAGAGTAACTTTTTTTTTACAGGAGCATAGTATTCCATCGTGTAGATGTACCACAGTTTTCTAATCCATTCATCTACTGATGGGCACTTAGGCTGTTTCCAGATCTTAGCTATGGTGAATTGTGCTGCTATGAACATATGGGTGCATATATCCTTTCTGATTGGTGTTTCTGGTTTCTTGGGATATATTCCTAGAAGTGGGATCACAGGGTCAAATGGGAGTTCCATTTTTAGTTTTTTTGAGGAAACTCCATACTGCCTTCCATAGTGGCTGCACCAGTCTGCATTCCCACCAGCAGTGCACCAGTGTTCCTTTTTCTCCACATCCTCTCCAGCACTTGTCATTTGTTGATTTGTTGATGATAGCCAGTCTGACAGGTGTGAAATGGTACCTCATTGTTGTTTTGATTTGCATCTCTCAGATGATTAGTGACTTTGAGCATGTTTTCATATGTCTCTTGGCTTTCTGAATGTCCTCTTTTGAAAGGTGTCTATTTAGATCCTTTGCCCATTTTTTGATTGGATTGTTTATCTTCTTTTTGTTGAGTTCTATGAGTTCCCTATAAATTTTGGAGATTAGGCCCTTATCAGATATGACGTTGGCAAATATGTTTTCCTACGCAGTGGGTTTTCTTGTTGTTTTGTTGATGGTTTCTTTTGTTGTGCAGAAGCTTTTTATTTTGATGTAGTCCCATTTGTTTATTTTCTCTTTAGTTTCAACTGCCCTAGGAGCTGTATCAGTGAAGAAATTGTTTTGGCATATGTCTGAGATTTTGTTGCCTTTGTATTCTTCTAGAATTTTTATGGTTTCCTGTCGTACATTTAAGTCCTTTATCCATTTTGAGTTTATTCTTGTGTATGGTGTAAGTTGGTGGTCTAGTTTCATTTTCTTGCATATATCTGTCCAATTTTCCCAACACCATTTATTGAAGAGACTATCTTGGCTCCATTGTATGTTCATGCCTCCTTTGTCAAAAATTAATTGAGCATCTTGGTTCGGGCTAATTTCTGGACTCTCTATTCTATTCCACTGATCTATATGTCTGCTCTTGTGCCAGTACCAGGCAGTTTTGAGAACAGTGGCTTTGTAATACAGCTTGATATCTGGCATTGAGATCCCGCCTACTTTGTTCTTTCTCAGGATCGCTGCAGCTATTCGGGGTCTTTTTTTATTCCAGATGAATTTTTGGAGAGTTCGTTCTAGATCTTTGAAGAAGGCCATTGGTATTTTAATGGGGAGTGCGTTGAATTTATAGATTGCTTTGGGTAGTATGGACATTTTAATGATGTTGATTCTACCAATCCATGAACACGGTATGTTCTTCCATCTGTTTATGTCTTCCTCTATCTCTTTTTTCAATGTCCTGTAGTTTTCTGAGTAGAGGTCTTTTACCTCTTTAGTTAAGCTTATTCCTAGGTAGCTTAATTTTTTTGGTGCGATGGTAAATGGGATTGTTTTTCTAATCTCTCTTTCTGCAAGTTCACTATTGGTGTATAGAAATGCCTCAGATTTCTTGGCATTAATTTTGTATCCTGCTACTTTGCCAAATTCATGTATTAAGTCTAGTAGTTTTTTGATGGAGTCTCTAGGGTTTTGTATGTATAATATCATGTCGTCTGCAAATAAGGACAGTTTTACTTCCTCTTTTCCAATTTGGATGCCTTTTATTTCTTCTTCTTGCCTAATTGCAATGGCTAATACTTCCAGTACTATGTTGAACGGGAGTGGTGAGAGTGGGCATCCCTGTCTTGTTCCTGTTCTTAGGGGAAATGGTGTTAGTTTTTGTCCATTTAGTATGATGTTGGCTGTGGGCCTGTCATATATGGCTTTCATTATGTTGAGGTATGATCCTTCTATTCCCACCTTTCTGAGAGTTTTTATCAAAAATGGGTGTTGGATTTTGTCGAATGCTTTTTCTGAATCAATTGATATGACCATGTGGTTTTTTTCTTTCAATTTGTTTATGTGATGTATCACATTTATTGATTTACGGATGTTGTACCATCCTTGCATCTCTGGGATAAATCCTACTTGGTCATGGTGTATGATCCTTCTGATGTACTGCTGGATCCGATTTGCTAAGATTTTGTTGAGGATTTTGGCATCTATGTTCATGAGGGATATTGGCCTGTAATTCTCTTTCATTGTGATGTCTTTACCTGGTTTTGGTATTAGGGTGATGCTGGCTTCATAGAATGAGCTTGGAAGTGTTCCTTCCTCTTGAATTTTTTGTAGTAGTCTGAGGAGGGTAGGTTTTAGTTCTTCCTTGAATGTTTGGTAAAACTCCCCTGTGAAGCTGTCTGGCCCTGGGCTTTTGTTTGCTGGAAGCTTTTTGATGACTGCTTCAATTTCTTCCATAGTTATTGGCCTATTGAGATTTTTAGATTCTTCCTGATTGAGTTTTGGAATGTTGTATTTTTCTAGGAATATGTCCATTTCCTCCAGGTTGTCTAGTTTGTGGGAGTAGAGCTGTCCATAGTATTTTTTAACAATCATTTGTATTTCTGTGGGGTCTGTTGTTATTTCGCCTCTATCGTTTCTGATTTTGTTTATTTGGGTCCTCTCTCTTTGCTTCTTGGTGAGCCTGGCTAGAGGTTTGTCAATCTTGTTTATCCTTTCAAAGAACCAGCTCTTGGTTTCATTGATTTTCTGTATTATCTTTTTGGTCTCTATGTCATTTATTTCTGCTCTAATCTTTATTATCTCCTTCCTTCTGCTCACTCTGGGGTTTTCTTGTTGCTCTCTTTCTAATTCTTTGAGTTGTAGAGTTAGATGATTTACTACCATTTTTTCTTGCTTTTTGAGATAGGCCTGTAGACCTATAAACTTCCCTCTCAGGACTGCTTTCATTGCGTCCCATAGGTTTTGGATTGTTGTGTTTTCATTGTCATTACTTTCCAGGATGCTTTTAATTTCTTCTTTGATCTCTTTGGTAACCCAATCAATATTTAATAACATGCTATTCAGCTTCCAAGTGTTTGAGCATTTTGGGTTTTGTTTTTTTTTTTTTGTAGTTCATTTCTAATATTATGCCATCGTGATCTGAGAAGATGCTTGGTATGATTTCAATCCTCTTGAATTTGGGGAGACTTTGTTTGTGACCCAATATGTGGTCTATTTTTGAATGTGTCTTATGAGCCCTTGAGTAGAATGTATATTCTGTGGCCTTGGGGTGAAGTGTTCTGAAGATGTCAATTAAGTCCATCTGATCAAGTGAGTCATTTAGGGTTGCTGTTTCTTTGCTGATTGTTTGTCTAGAGGATTTATCCAGTGATGTCAGTGGTGTATTAAAGTCCCCTACTATGATTGTATTGTTGATCTCTCCTTTGATATCTTCCAGGAGTTTTTTTATGTATTTGGATGCTCCTGCATTGGGTGCATAAATGTTTACCAGGGTTATATATTCTTGTTGTATTGATCCCTTTATTATTATGAAGTGGCCTTCCGTATCTCTGGTTATGGCCTTCACTTTGAGGTCTATTTTGTCCGATATAAGTATTGCTACCCCAGCTTTCTTTTCCTTTCCATTTGCCTGGAAGATATTTTTCCATCCCTTCACTTTCAGTCTGTGTGAGTCCCTTCTAATGACGTGGGTCTCTTGTAGACAGAAAATGTATGGGTCATGGTTTTTTATCCATTCAGCCACTCGATGTCTTTTGGTTGGAGCATTTAGTCCATTTACATTTAAAGTTATTATTCAAAGGTACTTGTTTGTAGCCATTTCTTTTTTTGTGTGTGGCTGTTTTCTTTCTGAGATTATTTCTTCTTTTTACACCAGTCCCTTTAGCATTTCTTGCATTGCTGGCTTGGTGGTGATAAACTCCCTTAGACTTTTTTGTCTGTGAAGCTTCTTATTTCCCCTTCAAATGTGAATGATAGCCTTGTTGGATAGAGTATTCTTGGATTCAGTCCTTTGCTTTGCATCACTTTGTAGATTTCCGTCCATTCTTTTCTGGCCTCATGTGTTTCCATTGAGAAATCAGTTGATAGTCTAATGGGAGATCCCTTGTATGTAACTTTCCGCCTCTCTCTTGCAGCCTTTAAGATTCTCTCTTTGTCCTGAACACTTGCCATGGTAATTATGATGTGTCTTGGTGTGGGTCTTTTCGGGTTCACCTTGTTTGGGACTCTCTGGGCTTGTGTGACTTTTTTCTTCCCCACCTCAGGGAAGTTTTCTGATATTATTTCTTCAAATAGGTTTTCTAATCCTTGTTCCTCTTTCTGTTGTTCTGGCACCCCTATTATTCGTATGTTGTTTCGCTTCATGTTGTCCCATGAAATTGTTTTTTTTTTTAGTATCACCTTCTGTGAGTTCATTATCTATACTAATTAAAGGGTAATATGCTACTTAGACCAGACATCTTCTGGACGTATTTTCTGAGAAAGCCAGGGGATTGTCTGACCTGCAAACCACACTGGCCCCTCACCCATGCCACTCCGCTTCCCAGTGGGGACCCTACAACCCAATCTGGGGCATGGTCAGCCTGCAAACCACCCCAGGCCCCTCACCCAGGCCAGCCCCATCTCCCAGAAGGGATCCTCCACCCTTATTGGGAGTGTGGCCAGCCTGCAAAGTGCCTGCAGCCCAGGCCGGCCCCATTCCCAGTGGGGACCCCCACCCTGAATGGGGGTGGTGCCAGCCTGAAACCCCACTGCCCCTGCCACGGCATCCCTGCCCCCAGCAGGCTCCCCCCACCCCAATCCAGGACTTTCTTCAGGGCCTGCCAGCTGTTCCCCACCCATCACCAGGCCTCTATCCTATATAATAAAAAGGTAATATGCAAATTGACCCTAATGACAGAACGAACAGAAGAACCGCTGGACCAGTCATTATTAGGTGCACTGACCACCTCTTGGTTCCTTTCCCCAGCTGCCAGGCTTTAATCACCTGATGTCCAACTGCTGTTGGGGCAGGGCCGGCATGTGGGTGGGAACAGCTGACCTCTTAGTCCCTTCCCCTGGCCATCAAGCACCGATCACCTGATGGTGAATGGGAAGCCGGGGGGTGGGCAGCAGCAGGGGGCAGGGCCAGCTGTGGGCAGCTGGGGAAGATGGCCCTGGTCAGAGGCCAGGCCTAGGGACCATACCTGTGCACGAATTTCTTGCGCTGGGACTCTAGTTGGTGAATTAAAAAACCACAGGTTTTTGGGTGTTAATTTTGTATCCTGCTACACTGCTGAATGCATTTACGTCTAATAGATTTTTGTGGGGGGGTTTTATAGCAGAGGTGGAGATTTATTGAAGAACAAGTACAGACTCCCATATTGGGAGGGGGAAAGAGTCCCTCTAGTAATTTTTTGATGGTACCTTTCAGGTTTTCTATGTACAATATCATGTCATCTGCAAATAATGACAGTTTTACTTCTTTTCCAATTTGGATGCCTTTTATTTCTTCTTCTTGTCAGAACACCATGGCTAGGACTTCCAGAACTGTATTGAACAGGAGTGGTGAAAGTGGGCATCCCTGTCTTGTTCCTGTTCTTAGGGGAAATGGTTTTAGTTTTTGCCATTGAATATAATGTTGGCTGTAGGCTTGTCATATAAGGCTTTTATTATGTTGAGGTATGATCCCTCTATTTCCACTTTGCTGAGAGTTTTCATCAGAAAAAGGTGTTGGATTTTTGTCAAATGCTTTTTCCACATCGATTGATATGAGTATGTGATTTTTGTCTCTCAATTTGTTTATGTGATATGTCACATTTATTGATTTGCGGATATTGTACTATTCTTGCATCCCCACAATAAATTCCACTTGGTCATGGTATATGATCTGTATAATTTACTGCTACATTTGATTTGCTACAATTTTGTTGAGGATTTTAGCATCATTGTTCATCAGGGATATTAGCCTGTAGTTCTCTTTCTTTGTGGTATCTTTTTCTGATTTTGGAATTAGGGTAATGCTGGTTTCATAGGAAGACCTTGCAATTTTGCCTTTCTGTTGATTTTTTTTTTTGGAATAATCTATTCTGCTGAATTTTTTGGAATAGTTTTAGTTCTTTTTTGAATGTTTGGTAGAACTCCCCAGTAAAGCTATCCAGACAAGGCCTTTTGTTTGTTAGAAGATTTTCAATTACTGCTTCAATTTCATTGGTCATTGTTGGCCTATTCAGGTTTTTTTATTCTTCCTGATTGAGTTTTGGGAGCATTATTTTTCTAAGAATATTTCCATTTCATCTAGATTGTCCAGTTTTTTTGTAGTAGGGTTGTTTGTAGTATTTTTTACAACCCTTTGTATTTCTATGGGGTCTGTTGTTACTGTACCTCATTCATTTCTGATTTTGTTTCTTTGACTCTCTCTTTGCTTCTTGGTGAGCCTGGCTAGAGGTTCATTAATGTTGCTTATCCTTTCAAAGTACCAGCTCTTGGTTTTATTGATCTTTTGTAATGTTGTTTTTTTTTTTTTGTCTCTATGTCATTTATTTCTGCTCTGATCTTTATCATTTCCTTCCTTCTGCTTACTCTCAGATTTTCTTGTTGCGCTCTTTCTAATTCTTTAAATTGTCTTATTAGGTAATGTATTACCATTTTTTCTTGTTTTCTGAGGTAGGCATGTAGAGCTGTGAACTTCCCTCTCAGGACTGCTTTCCCTGTGTCCCATAGATTTTGGATTGTTGTGTTTTCATTGTCGTTTGTTATCAGGATGTTATTTCTTTATTTCTTCTTTGATCTCTTTGGTAACCCAATCATTGTTTAATAGCATGATATTTAGCCTCCAAGTGTTTTCTCTCTTTTCTTTTTTTTTATTGTAGTTGATTTCTAATTTTTTGCCATTGTAACCTGCTAAGATGCTTGATATGATTTCTATCTTCTTGAATTGGAAAAGTCTTTTCCTGTGTTCCAATATGTCATCTATTTTTGAAAATGTCCTGAGTACACTTGAGAAGAATGTGTATTCCATAGCTTTGGGGAGAAATATTCTGAAGATGTCAATTAATTTCATCTGATTTAGTGAGTCATTTAGGATTGATGTTTCTTTGCTGATTTATTGTTTAGAAGATTTATCCAGTGGTGCCAATGGGGTATTAAAGTCCCCTTTTATGACTGTATTGCTGTTGATCTCTCCTTTGATATCTTCCAGAATATTTTTTATGTATTTGGGTACTCCTGTGTTCGATGCATATATGCTTACCAGAGTTATATCCTCTTGTTGAATTGCTCCCTTTAGTATTATGAAGTGGCCTTCCTTATCTCTTGTTATGGCCTTCACTTTGAGGCCTATTTTGACAGATAAAAGTATTCCCACCACAGCTTTTTTGTTTGTTTGTTTCCATTTGCCTGAATTTTTTTTCTAGCCCTTTACTATCAGTCTGTGTAAGTCCTTTTTTATGAGGTGGGTCTCTTGTTGACAGCATATATATGGTCATGTGTTCTTATCCATTCAGCTACCCTATGTCTTTTTATTGGGCATTTAATCCATTTACATTTAAGGTTATTATTATAGGTACTTGTTGTCAGCATTTTTGGCTGGAGTTCCGTCTTCGATTCCTATTTCGTCTTTTATAGTCATCCCTTTAACATTACTTGCATTGGTGGCTTGATGACAATAAACTCCCTTAGCCCTTTATTTGTCTATGAAGTTCCTGATTTCACCTTTAATTTTCAATGATAGCCCTACTGGGTATAGTATTCTTGGATTAAGTCCCTTGCTTTTCATCACTTTGTATATTTCATTCCATTCCCTTGTGTCCTGGTGTATTTCTGTTGAGAAACCAGTTGATAGTCTAATGACAGATCCCTTATAGGTAACTTTCTGTCTCTCTCTGAAAGCCTTTAAGATTCTTACTTTGTCACTGGAGTTTGACAATTTAATTATGATGTGTCTTGGTGTTGGTCTTTTTGGGTTCATCTTGTTTGGAGTCTGTGTGCTTCTTGAACTTGTATGAGTTTTTTCTTCCCAATATCCGGGAAATTTTCTATCATCATTTCTTCAGATAGGTTTTCTATTCCTTGCTCAGTTCCTCACCTTCTGGCACCCCTATTATGCTGATGTTGTTTTGTTCCATCTTGTCCCAAAGCTCCCTTAGGCTCTCCTCCTGCTTTTAAAGTTTTTTATTTTCCAATTGCTGCTCTGCTTGTTTGTTTTTTTTTTTCCTACCTGGTCTTCTACTTGCTGATTCAGTCTTCAGCTTTTTCTAGTATACTGTTGATGCTTTTTATTGTGTTCTTTATTGCAGCTATGTCATTCTTCACTTCCTCCTGGTTCTTCTCCATTTCCTTTTGATTCTTACACATGTTGTTCAATTTGTCTTCCATCCTTTTCAGTGTACTTATGACCATTGCTCTGAATTCTTTCTTTCACAAATTGCTTGCCTCCATTTCATTAATTTCCCTTTCCAGTGATTTCTTCTTTTGTTTCATATGGGGATTGTTTCTTTGTCTCCCTATTTTTGCTCCCCTCAGGGTGTCTGGTTCTGTGGTTCATTCTCTACCACATAGATCAAAAGGCACAAAATACTACTCGACAAGATACGACACAGAAGGAACAGAACACAAATGTATTTATGACACTGGTAACCCCAATAAAGGTGACCACTAGAGAAAAGATAGGGGAGAGAAAAGAGTGAAAAATTGATATGGAGAAAAGGACAGAAGGTAAAAGAGAAAAGAAAAAGAAGAAAAAATAAGGGGGAAAATATAAGTATATGGGGAGAAAACTCCACAAAACAAACAAATAAACCAAAAAATAAAAACAACAAATACCCAGAGAAAAAAAAGGGGAGGGGTGAGTCTGAAGAGACAGAGCTTATTTCCAGAAAGTAAGGTAATGGAATTGAATGAATGAGGGAATGGCCATGGTTCAGTGTAGAGGAGGTAGAAAGAGAATGAGTGAATAAGAAGAAAAGTAAAAATTAATCAATAAATAAAATAATGAAATAATAATTATAAAATAAATAAAAATAAATATTAAATAAAAATAAAGAAATTCCCCTTTCTTTAATCTATATATCTATGTATTCATCTATTTTTGGAAAAGGAGAATAGAGTAGAGAGCAATTAGCTTGCTTGAGTTTGGTGAGTAACACTAATTAACCATTTAGGAGAAGAAGAGAGCAAGAGAGGAGAGGAAAAATGAAAGAAAATAAAAATGACTAGCATAGAAAGAGAAAAGATAAGGGTGCATGGACTTGGCGCAGGGAGAGGAAATTAGATATGCGAGTAAGCCAACAGAAACTACTATAATAGTAATGTATCAATAAAGCAGATAAAGAAGATTAATTTTTAACAAGAAGTAAAAAGAAAGAAAGGTGAAAACCTATAGCAAGAACAGAAGAGAAATAGAATGAAAAAGAGAGAAGTGAGGGAAAAGGTTGGCAAAAGGAAAAATTAGATAAAGTAAAATAATGATTAAAAATAGAATGTAGAACACTAATCCAAAAAATAAAGGTTGCTACTATTACTACTACTACTACTACTAATTATTATTATTATTATTATTATTATTATTATTATTATTATTTATATGTATAAAAGGCTAAGTGTCATCCTTCACTCCGACCAATAGCTATGACACAAAATGACCACCAGGGGACAGATGCTCCTACCAGTAGCTATAATGTGCACTGACCACCAGGGGGCAAACACTCAATGCAGGAGCTGCCATGACACACACTGGCCATTTAAAAATAAATGGTACCAGGGACCTGGCACCAACAAACCAATACTTGTATTCCTCCAAGTGGGACACAGGCCCTGCCACCACCCCAAAGCAACACCCAACCAAATTGCAGCCAACACTGCCAAGACCTCAATGGTGCAAAATGTGGCCTACAGCCCAGCCCGGAAACAGTCCCTGTGGGAGCTGAGTAATGACATCACGTAGCTATACCCAGCTTCTATTTCCTAGCGACTAGCCTCCTTGCAGTTTCTTCATCCCAGAAACCTGACTTGCTTTATAGCCAGGTGCAAACATTTTATAGTTCAACCAAATGTTTGTGAAGTGTTTTCCTGTGCCTCATCTCATTTGATCCTCACAGAAGTCCTGGAGTAGGTAGATAGGAGACTCGGTAGAATCCTATTTTCTTTTCATTAACAAGACAACAGAGATTTAGAAAGCTTAGAAACTTGACCCAACTGAAAAGAAGAAATGGTGGAACTTGAAAATGACTTTAGGTTTTCTCACTGTGCAGAATAAAGTCAAGCTCTGCTACAGTTAAATATTTTATCCTTTTTTCTCCCTGCATGATCTACAGTAATAATCTGCTTCATGTTGATATTTACTGCATGTTGCTGACAATTACTTGAAAGAGAAGTTGAGGTGCTTCACTGGTCTGGAAAAGTTTAGCTAAATCAAAAAGCAGGTCTAATTAAGCTAGTTTAAGACCCTTCTCTACTGTTCTGTCTTCTACTTCTCAGTTTTCTGTTAGGTAGTTGGCACTGTGTTAAAGTTCCCAGTGATCCACTGCATGATTCTCTCCCCTGGCACTGGTGCATCCAGTATAGAAATTCAAGCTGCCTTTCTTGGCTCAGCCTCCTAGGGTTGTGGACTTAGATCTAGAATCCCTGGGAATCCACAAACCCTTAAGTGTCCATGAACACCAACATAAAAACTATTCTCACTTGATGCAAATTCTTTTTTAAGTTAGAAGTTCTGCATCTTCCTGGATGGTCATGGTTGAAGATTAATTATCATATGCAGCATCTACCTGATCCTTAATAAAATCAGACAAATTACTAGGTTTCTGGTTCCCATACTTATGAGGTGTATTCATATCTTCTTGTTATTCCATTCACATTATGAGAAACCACAAACAATGCAAAATAGAGAAAGAAACCAAGATGGTGGCATATGTAAACACCTGAAATTGCTGCCTCTCACAACCACTTCAAAAATACAACTAAAAGACAAAACAGACATCATCCAGAAATACAGGAAGGCTGGCTGAGTGGAAATTCTACAACTAGAAGGAAAGAGAAAAGCACACTGAGACTCAGAGAAGGTACGGAAGTAAAGTGCAGAGGTATGGAGGCACATGCGGAAAGGGCTGGCAACTGAGGACACGGTTGTTGTTTTTTCAATAGGGAGGGAGTCTCAAGCTCCCAACTGCTCTCCAGTTCCAGGTGAGTCTCTGGGGATCCAGACTCATACAGGGAGAAACTGGACTGTCTGGCATCGGTCGGAACTTGAGGGCGGCTTTCTCTCAGAGGTACTTGCAGTGATTACCGGGACACTGAGACGCAGGGCCTCTTAGGATAGAACTGAGGAGCAGCCATAGCTGCTTGCTCCCCCCTGTTGATCCCCTGAGACCCAGCCCCACCCAAGCTGTGCGCAGAAGCTTTTGCATATGAAAGGCTTGGCCCTTTGCAATCTGAAAATTACCTAACAAACTACAGCTGGGTCAGAGAGACCCAGAACTTCCAAAAGAAGGCCCAAGGCCGCAATGCAGCTTGCATTGCTTCACAGCTGGGCCTCATCTGGGCATCTCCAAACCCCAAACAAAGAAGAAGAATCTGCAGATCTCTCCATAGCTCCTGCTGGGTAGCCTCAGGCAGAGGCTAAATTAGCACCTCCTTAGAGATCCATGAGCCAATGTACCCAGTGGTCAGAGTGGGACCATCCAATTACAACTCCTCACATCCAGAAGGGACACACTCAGGGGGCAGACTCAGTGAGCACCAAAGCCCCACTGAAGCAAGTCTTGCCCCAGAAGGGTGTCTCCAGCACAGAAGTTCTCCCACTGCAGACACAGCTGATTCTCACAGCCAATTGACCTGGAGGTCAATTCCTACAACAATCAAGGCTTAACTACAACAAGACTGTGCACAAAGCCCAAAAAAGGGTGCACCAAGAGTGTCCACCTCAGGTAATTGGGGAGGCTGAGCCACTGGGCCCTTTAGGACACCTAGCACAGAAAGCCACTCTATCAACACAGGGAAGCATAAAAAATGTGGAGCCAAAGAAACGGGTGACAAATGACAGAAATGGAGGAAAGCAAACTACTGGATATAGCGTTCAAAACCACACTTTTAAGGTTTTTCAAGAATTTTTCTAGAAACCGCCAATAAATCTAGTGAGATCCTCAAGAAATCTACTGAGACCCTTGAGGTTATGAAAAAAGACCAACTAGAAATTAAGCACACACTGACTAAAATAAACAATATTATACAGAGTTCCAACAGCAGACTAGAGGATCACAAGAATGAAGTCAAAGATTTGAAATACGAAGAAGCAAAAAACACCCAACCGGAAAAACAAAAAGAAAAAAGAATCCAAAAATATGAAGATAGTGTAAGGAGCCTCTGGGACAACTTCAAATGTACCAACATCAGAATTATGGGGGTGCCAGAAGAAAAGAGAGAGCAAGATATTGAAAACTTATTTGAAGAAATAATGACAGAAAACTTCCCCTACCTGGTGAAAGAAATAGACTTACAAGTCCAGGAAGCTCAGAGAACCCCAAACAAAAGGAATCCAAAGAGGACTACACCAAGACACATCATAATTAAAATGCCAAGAGCAAAAGACAAAGAGAGAATCTTAAAAGCAGCAAGAGAAAAACAGTCAGTTACCTACAAGGGAGTACCCATACGACTGTCAGCTGATTTCTCAACAGAAACTATGCAGGCCAGAAGGGAGTGGCAAGAAATATTCAAAGTGATGAATACCAAGAACCTACAACCAAGATTACTTTACCCAGCAAAGCTATAATTCAGAATTGAAGGTCAGATAAAGAGCTTCACAGATAAGGAAAAGCTAAAGGAGTTCATCACCACCAAACCAGTATTATATGAAATGCTGAAAGGTATCCTTTAAGAAGAGGAAGAAGAAGAAAAAGGTAAAGATACAAATTATGAACAACAAATACACATCTATCAACAAGTGAATCTAAAAATCAAGTGAATAAATAATCTGATGAACAGAATAAACTGGTGAATATAATAGAATCAGGGGCATAGAAAGGGAGTGGACTGACTATTCTCGGAAGGAAAGGGGTGTGGGGGGTGCGGGAAGAGAATGGACAAAAATCGTACACCTAGGGATGAGGAGAGTGGCGGGGGGGTGAGGGCGGAGGTTGGGGTGGGAGCCGGATGGAGGGGAGCTAAGGGGGGAAAAAAGAAGAGCAACAGTAATAATCTGAACAATAAAGATTTAATTTAAAAAAATGATAGCACTTGGACACCAAAAAAAAACCAAACCAAAACAAAAAAACAATGCAAAATAATAACAAATAAAACAAAACACTTTAACCTAGACAGAGAAAAGTATTCATAGTTTTTTTTGAGGTGACCCCACTGCAAACTCTTCTTCATGAACCTCTTTTATCAATTTTGAAAGTGAGTGTTAGAAACATGAGTGACTATTTTAAACTATTTCATTGTGTTTTTAATAAACCTGATGTTATACTAATTATAGAAAGTTTCATATGTATTCTGGGCAGTAGAAAAGCAGATATTTCAGTCATATGAAGTGCACATGTTCCTCTACATCTGAGCCTCAAGGAGGTCATCAATAAGATTCATATAAATTGTGTTTGTGTGCAAGAATTGACCAGCCCTGGACTGCAGGATGCCTCTTAATAAGAAGGTGACATGGCCAATATTTTGAATCTACACTTAGGTCAGAGGTATGTTTTTCTGGACTCTACATTCACTTAAATGAATCAGAAAAATGAATAACTTATGAATAATTTAAATCAAGCATGCACTTTCATGTAATATACTTCAAAATAATTAGGTGAGTTGCTTATTATTTGAATTTTTGTTTTACTATTTACATATAGGTATTTGTTTTTACCCATTGTATGCAATGCAATTATGACAACAATGATTCCTTTTCCCTCTGAAATTGGAGGACATTCATTTCAAATTCATTTCTTGAAAATTGTGACATTTACATTGAAAAAATAACCTAACATTTGTGTTAATGAAACTAATTATTTTTACTGATTCTTGTGTGTACGGAAGTAAACTATAGTTTTTAAAGAATTTTCAAAGGCATCATCTGATTGGAACACCAAAGGCCCTATTATGTAGGCAAATAAAAAAGGCAATAGCCCTAGCCAGTTTGGCTCAGTGGAGAGAACGTTGCCTGTTGACCAAAAGGTCCCAGGTTCGATTCCGGCTAAGGGCATGTACCTTGGTTGCGGCACATCCCCAGTAGCGGGTGTGCAGGAGGCAGCTGATCAATGTTTCTCTCTCATCGATGTTTCCAACTCTCTATCCCTCTCCCTTCCTCTCTGTGAAAAATCAATAAAATATATTTTTTAAAAAATTTTAAAAAAGGCAATGAACAAGTGAATGTATTCACAACACCATTTATGTGTTATTCTATTAATAATGCATCTCTGGCCCTAGCCAGTTGGGCTCAGTGGATAGAGTGTCAGTCTACAGATCAAAAGGTCCTAGGTTCAATTTTGGTCAAAAGCACATACCTTGGTTGCATGCTCCTCCCTGGCCCTGGCCCTGGTTGCAGCTTGTGCAGGAGGCAATCAATCAATGTGTTCCTCTCACAAAAATGTTTCCCTCTGTCTTTTCCTCTCTCTTCCACTCTTCCTAAAAATCAATGGAAAAATATCCTCAGGTAAGGATTAACAACAACAACAACAAAATACATCACTGATATATGCTCTTAAAATATGTCAAACTCATGAAAAGATTAAAAAAATGATGAAATGTTTCAGGTTAAGAAACATTATTGGGGCAATTGGCAAAATCTGACTATGGACTATATATTAGATTAATGATAAAATTCTAAATAATATATTGTTTTTAGTTACATAACAACACATATTTTTATATACATCTAGACAATAGGTCATTAAATCTTCAACTAACTCTTTTTCCCTCAGATTTATTGAGATATAATTGACATATAACAGTGTGTAAGTTTAAGGTACATAATGTGTGGATTTGATACACATATATTACAAAATAATTACCACTATAGAGTTAGCTAACAATTCCATCATGCCACATAATTACAATTTCTATTTTTGTGTGTGGTGACAAAAGAACATAAGATCTACTCTCTTAGCAATTTTCAAGTATATAATAGAGTACAATTAAATATAATCATCATGCTATACATTAGATTTCCAGAATTTATTAATTTAATAACTGGAAGTTTGTACCTCTTGACCAACATCTCCCCATATTTACCTCTGCCCCTGGTAGCCACCACCCTACTGTTTCTGAGTTCAGCTTCTTTTTATTTCACATATAAATGAGATCATATACTTCTTGTCTCTGACTGTCTGACTGATTTTACTTAATGACCTCAAATTCATCCACGTTGTTAACAAATGGCAGAATTTCCTTCCTTCTCATGGGTAAATGACTTTCCATTGCATAAATATCACATCTTCATTCATTCATTCACTAATGGACACTTAGGTATTTCCCATACTTTGACTATCCTATATAATAAAAGAGGAACACTTAAGTTAACCGTCCCTCCACTACACTCACCAGCCAACCAGGAGTGAGTATGCAAATTAACCTGACAAAGATGGTGGGTTAATTTGCATACACAGGTGTCAAGCGCCCCAGGAGGCGAGGCCGTAGCCACACCCGCAGGCTCCCGGGACCTTCACCAGTGGAGAGCAGAGCGAGAGAATGATAAGAGAACGGGAGTTTTGGAGGACTAGGCAGAGCAGGAGGCCACTGGACATAGAGCAGATTGAGAGAGAGGGCGGCTTGGAAGGTGTGGCTCCCTCTGTCACCCCAGCTTCCTCATCATACCTGTGGAAACTGACAGCAGGGAGGAGGAAGTCCCACCCCAACAGAATCAGCCAGAATCAGCCATTGGTCAGACAGCTCTCAGCGGCCTGACAGCCAGGACTCTCATTCACCTGCATCTCAGACCGTTAGAGTAGAGAGGTGGGACTATGTCTAAAGAACAAAAGTTGATACAACGTAGCTCTGCAGCCGAGAGATGCTGGCATTATCAACAGAAAATGTCTGAAGAGCAACATGCATCTGATCGTGAAAGAAGACGACGCCTGAAACAGAACGTATCTGAAGACGAGCTACTGGAAAAACATTGCTCTGATGCTGAAAAACTCCAACGTCATTGACAGAAAATATCTAAAAACCAACGAGCCTTTGAAGTTGAAAGAAGGTGGTGGTGATGACAGAATATGTCTAGAGAACAGTCATCAACAAGTACTAACAGAACTGGTAGGAACTGCCTTCTCAGCAAAAATGGAGTACATGAGGATGCAATTCTTGAACATAGTTGTGGTGGAATGACTGTTAGATGTGAATTTTGCCTACCACTAAATTTCTCTGATGAAAAACCATCCGATGGGAAATTTACTCAATGTTGTAGCAAAGAGAAAGTCTGTCCAAATGATATGTATTTTCCAGATTACCTGTCATATTTAAAAAGATTAATGACAAACGAAGATTCTGACAGTAAAAATTTCATGGAAAATATTTGTTCCATCAATAGTTCTTTTGTTTTTGCTTCCATGGGTGCAAATATTTCATCACCATCAGGATATGGGCCATACTGTTTTAGAATACACGGGCAAGTTTATCACTGTACTGGAACTTTACATTCTTTGGATGGTGTTTCTCAGAAGTGTGCTGAACTCTATATTTTGGATACAGCCAAAGCTACAAGTAAAAGATTAGCAATGCCAGAAAACCAGGGCTGCTCAGAAAGACTCATGATCAACATCAACAACCTCATGCATGAAATAAGTCAATTAACAAAATCATACAAGATGCTACATGAGGTAGAAAGAAAGCCCAATCTGAAGCAGCAGCAAAAGGTATTGTTCCCATAGAAGTAACAATGGTAGTTAAATATGATCATAACAGTGACCCAGGTAGATATAATTCTCCCCGTGTAACCAAGGTTGCTGTCATATTCAGAAACGAAGATGGAGAACCTCCTTTTGAAAGGGACTTGCTCATTCATTGTAAACCAGATCCCAATAATCCAAATGCTACTAAAATGAAACAAATCAATATCTTGTTTCCGACATTAGATGCAATGACATATTCTATTCTTTTTCCACATGGTGAAAAAGGCTGGGGAACAGATATTGCATTAAGACTCAGAGACAACAGTGTAATCAACAATAATGGACAAAATATAAAGACACGAGTCACACAAATGCAGTATTATGGATTTCATCTCTCTGTGCGGGACACGTTCAATCCTATTTTAAATGCAGGAAAATTAACTCAACAGTTTATAGTGGATTCATATTCAAAAATGGAGGCCAATCGGATACATTTCATCAAAGCAAACCAATCTTAGTTGAGAGTTGAAAAATATAGTGGTTTGATGGATTATCTCAAATCATGATCTGAAAATGACAATTTGCCGATTGGTAAAATGATAATACTTTCATCATCTTCTGAGGGTAGTCCCAGAAATATGCAGCAGCGATATCAGGATGCTATGGCAATTGTAATGAAATATGGCAAGCCTGATTTATTCATAACCATGACATGCAACCCCAAATGGGCAGATATTGCAAACAATTTACAACGCTGGCAAAAAGTTGAAAACAGACCTGACTTGGTAGCCAGAGTTTTTAATATTAAGCTGAATGCTCTTTTAAATGATATCTGTAAATTCCATTTATTTGGCAAAGTAATAGCTAAAATTCATGTCATTGAATTTCAGAAATGTGGACTGCCTCATGCTCACATATTATTGATATTAGATAGTGAGTCCAAATTACATTCCTCTAATTAATTCCCTTTCAATGTGCATGAATTTCATGCATCGGGCTACTAGTCTATATATATAAAAGGCTTAGCGGCTGTCTAACTGTCTGACCAGTAGCTTTGATGTGCAATGACCACTAGATGGGGAGCTCTTGGTACATTTTCAAGAAATTCCATGGCAGACAGCTCTAGCACAGAAACCATGACATCTTGAAGGGGAGATGCTTCAACCAGTAGCTATGACATGCACTAATCACCAGGGGACAGACACTCAATGCAGGAGCTGCCGAGCTGCGGTGACTTGGCAGTGGCAGTTCTCAGGTGATGCACCCTGGAACCAGAATGAAGGGAGCCCGATTCTGAGGTGCGTCACCCAAGCACTAACCTCTCGCAATCCAGGACCTCTTGAGAGCTGGTTTGGGTCTGATCGCCACAGGCCAGGCTGAGGGACCCCACCTGCTGGAGGGACCCCACTCACTCTGCTGACACTCCTCAAGTCACAGTGCCACCTCAGGTGTTGCCAGCAAGACAAGGACCAGGGTAGATTGGCTCCAGGGCATGTCAAACCTCTCTCACCCAGCCCCACCCTGCCGGCCACCTCTACACCTTCTACTTAATTTCCTTTCAATGTGCACAAATTCGTGCAATGGGGCACTAGTTGTGAATAATGCTGCAATAAACATGAGAGTACAGATATATGTTTGATATTCTGTTTTCACTTCCTTTGGCTATATATCCAGAAGTGGAATTGCTGGATCATATTGTAGTTCTATTTTTAAGTTTTTGAGGGCTCTCTATACTTTTTTCTATACTGGTTATACTCATGTAAATTTGCACCAACAGTATACAAGAGTTTCTTTTCTTGGAGGAGTCAATATGGTGGCCAGCAGGACAGCAGTGTCGGGGAGAGTGTGAATGAGTGAGAAAGTAAAAGGAGAGTGTGTGAAAGTTGGTGTGTGTGCCTGTGTGTGTGTGTGTGTGTAACAGTTAGATTCTACATAATTTTCAGAGGCTGGCAAACTGGACTCTCTTAGATGGGGAGCTCTTGCTACATTTGCAAGAAATTCCATGGAAGCCAGCTCTAGCACAGAAACCATGACATCTTGAAGGGGAGAGCTTCTGTGACTAGGAGCCCAGCCTCACTACCACCCAGATTGGCCTCAGACACCACCCGGCACCCTACAGCCACACAGGCCAAATAACTGCTAACTCAGCAGACCCATGGACACGGGACTCCAGCCTCCCCAGCCAAAGGTTTCTGTGAGTCTTGAAGTGCAAAATCCTCCCGTTGGCCCACCGCTGTGGCCACAGGCCTCACATGTCCCAGTGTCTGAGCTCTTAAGAGACTCTTGGGGTGTGCTGCAGACCCACCAACAAGCCCCAGCAGCCATGGGCCCCACACCTCCTGGCGTCTGGGCTATCTGGTGAATCTCGGGATGTGTGACCTTCCTGCCAATCCACTGATGTGGCCACGGTACCCATGCATCCAAGTGACTGGGCCCTCTGGTGACTATCAGAGTGCACAACTCTCCCACCAAGCCCTGTGCTTCAGCCACAGACTCCATGTGACTCTATGCTTGGACCCTTTGGTGAGAGCAAAAATGGGGAGATGAAGAAATAACCCTCAAAAGAAAGAAAAGAAGAAATCACCAGAAAATGAACTAAATGAAATGGAGGCATGTAAGATGTCAGAAAAAATAATTCAGAATATGGATCATATAGTTCATAAACTGGATGGATAAAATAATCAACAACTTATTTAAGACTCAAGGGGCAATAAAAATTATATAGTTACAACAAAAAACACAATGGAGGGTTTCAACAGTAGACTAGAAGAAGTGGAGGACCAAATTACTGAATTAGAAAACACGGCAGAAATACACACCCAATCTGAATAGTAGTTGGAGAAAAAAATTAGAAAGCAGGAGGAGAAACTAAGGGAACTTTGTGACAACATTAAACAAGGTAACATCTGTATAATAGGGGTGCCAGAAGGACAAGAAGAGGAGCAAGGATTATAAAACCTATTTGAAGAAATAATGACAAAATACTTCCCTGATTTGGGGATAAAAAATCATACAAGCACAGGGAGTCCCAAACAAGATGAACCCAAAAAGACCCACACCAAGACAGTATGTAATTACCATGGCAAACTTTAATGACAAATAGAGAATCTCAAAGGCTGCAAGAGAGAGACAGACAGTTACCTACAAAGGATCTCCCATTAGATTATCAAATGATTTCTAAACAGAAACACATCAGGCCAGAAGGGAATGGAATGAAGTATACAAAGTGATGCAAAGCAAGGGACTGAATCCAAGAATATTATATCCAGCAAGGCTATCATTCAAAACTGAAGGGGAAATCAGGAGCTTCGCAGACAAAACAAGTCTAAGGGAGTTTATCACTATCAAGCCAGCAATACAAGAATTGCTAAAGGGACTGTTGTAAAAAGAAGAAATAGAAAGGGAAGAAGGAACACAGGCATAAAGAAGAAAAGTGACTACAAACAAGTACCTATTAATAT
>NW_005871077.1:9349935-9433365 GCF_000147115.1 Myotis lucifugus
TATATATATATATATATATATATGCCTAGTGACTGTACGACCGACTGTACGACCGAACAACCAGAATGATCAGTCAACCAGGCGCTATGATGTGCACTGACCACCAGGGGCAGACACTCAATGCAGGAGATGCTCCCTGGTGGTCATTGTGCTCCTACAAGTGGGAGTGCTGCTCAGCCAGAAGTAGGGGTCATGGCTGGCCAGTGTAGCTGTGGTGGCAGGAGCTTCTCCCACCTCCACAGCAACACTACTGAGCAGTGGTAGTGGTGGCAGGTGCAGCAGGGCTTGGGTGAGGGGGAGTGCCGTGGCACCTGGCCCAGGCTCTGGATCCTCCTTGGCCACCTGCCACTTAGCACACTGCTACATCCCTCGTACCCCATAAGCCTGCAGTTACAATCTCTGGAGAACAGTTGAAGCGCAGACACTCGGAGTAACCAGGACAAGCCTGATATTGCTGTCGGGCTTCTGGAATTCTGCCTCAGACATCAACATCAAATCTCATCCCTTACCAATTGCCCTGGAGCTACAGGGCAAGGCAGCAATACAACAATGGCCACAAGGTGGTGACTGACAATAGGGGTAAAAGTCAAAGAGATATAGATCTGAAGGGTGGGGGCACAGGCAACAGAGAACCCCTGCCACCCAAGATCCCCAACATTGTATTGTTAACCTTGGAGTGTCTCTTATCTGGTTACAAACAATGGAAAGCATCCAGCATGTCCAAGGTGTCCACTGGGGACCTCTTGGCCAGCAAGGCATGACCCTAGCCTCAGAAGGGACATTAGGAAATATTTTTTCAGGAAGCTGCATGGAGGAGGACAGACTCCCCACGTAACTTCCCAGCAGCTCACGGGGATGTGAAAACTTCCCAGGCATGCAGGCTTGGGCTCCCAATTTAATTTCAATGTGCACGAATCCATGCACAGGGCCACTAGTTAATAATAACCTTAAATATAAATGGACTAAATGCTCCCATTTAAACACATAGAATGGCTGAAAGGATAAAAAAAATATGACCCATATATATGCTGTCTACAAGAGACCCATCTCAGAAGAAGGGATTCATAGAGACTGAAAGTGAAGGGATGGAAAAATACTTTTCAGGAAAATGGAAATAAAAATAAAGCTGTGGTAGCAATACTTATATCTGACAAAATAGACCACAAAATGAAGGACATAAGTAGAGAAAAGGAAGGACCATCATAATATTAAAGTGCTCTATACAACAATAGGATATAACTCAGGTAAAAATATATGCACCCAAAATAGGAGCACCCAAATACATAAAAAATCTTCTGGAAGATATCAAGGGATAGATCAACATCAATACAATCATGGTAGCAGACTTTAATATCCCATTGACATCACTGGATAAATCCTCTAGATAAAAAATAAGCAAAGAAACAGCAATCGTAAATTACTTACTAGATCAGGTGGACTTAATTGACATCTTCAAAACATTTAACCCCAAAGCTACAGAATATACATTCTTCTCAAGTGCGCATGGGATATTTTCAAAGATAGATCACATATTGGGACACAGGCAAAGTCTCTTCATATTTAAGAAGATTGAAATCATATCAAGCATCTTCTCAGATCACAATAGCATAATATTAGACATAAACTACAATAATAAACAACTTAAAAAATCAAAAAATTAGAGGCTAAATAGCATGTTATTAAACAATTATTGGGTTGCCAAAGAAATGAAATAAAAAATTTAAAAATCTGGAAACAAATGAAATGAAAACACAACAATCCAAAAATCTATGGGACACAGTGAAAGCAGTCCTGAGAGGGAAGTTCATAGCTCTACCTCAGAAAAACTAGAAAAACTGTTAATAAATTATCTAAGTCTACAACTTAAAGAACTATAAAGAAGTGCTAAAACAATCCCAGTGTAAGCAGAAGGAGGGAAATAATAAAGATCAAAGTGGAAATAAATGACATAGAGACCTAAAAATAAAATAAAATAAAATAAAATAAAATAAAATAAAATAAAATAAAATAAAATAGATCAATAAAACCCAGAGCAGGTTTTTTTAAAGGATAAAAAAGTTTCTCTAATCAGGCTCACCAAGAAGCAAAGAGAGAGGACCCAAATAAACAAAATCAGAAATGAAAGAGGTGAAATAACAACAGAAATACAAAGGTTTGTAAGAAAATACTATGAACAGCTCTATTCCAACAAAATGGTCAACCTACAAGAAATTGACATAGTCCTAGAAAAATATGACCTTCCAAAACTCAATCAGGAAGAATCAGTAAATCTGAATAGGGTGATAACTATGGAGGAAATTGAAGCAGAAATTAAAACAAACAAACAAACAAAAACCTTACAGCAAACAAAATCCCTGGGCCAGACAGCTTCACAGGGAAATTTTACCAAACATTCAAAGAAGACATAAAAACTATACTCCTCATATTATTCAAAAAAGAAATCAAGAGAAAGGTTCACTTCCAAGCTCTTGCTATGAAGCCAGCATTACCCTAATCCCAAAACCAGATAAAGACACTACAAAGAAAGAATATTAAAGGCAAATATCTCTGATGAACTTAGATGCTAAAACCTCATAAATTTCTAGCAAATCTGATCCAGCATTACATTGGAAAGATCATACACCATGACCAATTGGGATTTATTCCAGGGATGCAAGGATTGTACAACATCCTCAAGTCAATAAATGTGATACATAACATAAACAAATTGAGAGACAAAAATCACATAATCATATCAATTAATGCAGAAACAGCATTTGACAAAGTCCAACAAGATTTCTTGATAAAAACTCTCAGCAGAGTGGGAATAGAGGGATCATACCTCAACATAATAATAGCCTTATATGACAAACCTACAGCCAACATCATACTCAATGGGCAAAACCTAAAACCATTTCCCCTAAGAACAGTAACAACACAAGGATGCCCACTCTCACCACTCCTTTTTGACATAGTACTGGAACTGCTAGCTATAATGATCAGACAAGAAGAAGAAATATGAGGCATCCCAGTGGGAAAATAAGTAAAACTGTCATTATTCGCAGATGACATAATATTATACATAGAAAACCATAAAGATTCCATTGAAAAACTGATAGATTTAATAATAAATTTGGCAATGTAGTAGGATACAAAATTAACACCCAGAAATCTATGGCTTTTTTATACACCAACTAGAGGCCCAGTGCACGAAATCCATGCCTGGGTATGGCCCCTAGGCCCCTACACCAGCATCTGGTGTAGAATGGCAGATTCCAGCTGATCTCTGGACCCTGGGCAGCACCTGGGCTGCTGGGTCCCCATGAGCCACCCTCCACCTGAGTCATGGTGCCCAAGTCCCAACATGAAGATGTGGTGATTGCGGCCAGACACTGTGGGCCAGGGCACAGCTTGGGCCTTTGGGCTGCCCAGTGGTGCTGCACAGAAGCTGGGCAGGCAGTGCGCTCTCTCCTGGCTGGCCTTGCAGACTGGCTCCTGCGCAAACCCATGGGGAGCCCGACTGGCCCCTGCAGTCCTGGTGGCTGTGGCCTGGCTCACCTGGAAGAGGCTGCACAGGTGCAGGGTGGGCTCCTTGCAGGCACCCGGCACTTGAGCACAGGGGTTTCCCTGGCATGCAAGCCCTGGTGCCCCAGGGGAGGGTAGAAGGGGGAGTGAGAATGAGCTCGGCGGACACCCTGCATTCTCACTGCATCTCCATCTTCATCACCCCTGCCCCCAGGTCGCTGGCGAGAGGTTGCAGCCCCCCACCCAGTGCCACAGGAGGTTGGTCACTGCCATCCACTCCCAGTTCCCTGTCCCAGCCTGGGGCTTGGGACCAATTGGGTGATCAAGGCCTTCCTGCCATGGGGAGGGACTGGAAGGTTGGCCAGGAGGCCCCGATCTGGCGACTGGGGTTGCTCGCTGTGGGAAGGGACCAGGAGGTTGGCCGGCAGGCCCCTTCTGGTGATCAGGGGCAGCCACTGCATTGAGCATCTTCCCCCTGGTGGTCAGTGCACATTATAGCCACCATTGTTCCAGGCATTCCATCATAACTGTTGCTTAAGTTTCTATATATATAGATAATGAACTCACAAAAAAGAAACAAACAAAAAGCAACCCCATTTACCATTGAATAACAAAAAAAAAAAAATAAGATACCTAGGAATAAACCAGTGATGGCGAACCTTTTGAGCTCGGCGTGTCAGCATTTTGAAAAACCCTAACTTAACACTGGTGCCTTGTCACATATAGAAATTTTTTTTAATTAAATCTTTATTGTTCAGATTACATTTGTTCCTCTTCCCCCCCCATAACTCCCCTCCTCCCAGTTCCCACCCCACCCTTCGCCCTCACTCCCCACCCACTGTCCTCATCCATAGGTGTACGATTTTTGTCCAGTCTCTTCCCGCATCTCCCACTCCCCTTTCCCCCCCAAGAATAGTCAGTCCATTCCCTTTTTATGTCCCTGATTCATTATAATCACCAGTTCATTCTGTACATCAGATTATTTATTCACTTGATTCTTAGATTCACTTGTTGATAGATGCATGTTTGTTGTTCATAATTTGTATCTTTACCTTTTTCTTCTTCTTCCTCTTCTTAAAGGATACCTTTCAGCATTTCGTATAATACTGGTTTAGTGGTGATGAACTCCTTTAGCTTTTCCTTATCTGTGAAGCTCTTTATCTGACCTTCAATTCTGAATGATAGCTTTGCTGGATAAAGTAATCTTGGTTGTAGGTACTTGGTATTCATCACTTTGAATATTTCTTGCCATTCCCTTATGGCCTGCAAAGTTTCTGTTGAGAAATCAGCTGACAGTCGTATGGGTATTCCCTTGTAGGTAATTGAGTGTCTTTCTCTTGCTGCTTTTAAGATTCTCTCTTTGTCTTTTGCTCTTGGCATTTTAATTATGATGTGTCTTGGTGTGGTCCTCTTTGGATTCCTTTTGTTTGGGGTTCTCTGTGCTTCTTGGACCTGTAAGTCCATTTCTTTCACCAGGTGGGGGAAGTTTTCTGTCATTATTTCTTCAAATAGGTTTTCAATATCTTGCTGTCTCTCATCTTTTGGTACCCCTATAATTCTGATGTTGGTGCGTTTGAAACTGTCCCAGAGGCTCCTTACACTATCTTCGTATTTTTGGATTCTTTTTTCATTTTGCTTTTCCGGTTGGGTGTTTTTTGCTTCTTCGCATTTCAAATCTTTGACTTGATTCTTGCACTCCTCTGGTCTGCTGTTGGGTGTCTGTATAATATTCTTTATTTCAGTCAGTGAATGCTTAATTTCTAGTTGGTTCTTTATCACAACATCAAGGGTCTCATTAGATTTCTTGAGGCTCTCATCAAGTTTATTGGCAGTTTCTAGCAAATTATTGAAAGCCCTCAAAAGTGCGTTTTTTAGCTCTATATCCTCCATTTCTGTCATGTTTTTTTGTCTCCGCATTTTTTATGCTTTCTTGGTGCACCCCCTTGTGGTCTTTGTGCGCAGTCTTGTTGTAGTTAAGCCTTAATTGTTGTCAGCAATACTAGTGGTGAATTGACCTCCAGGCTAACTGGCTATGAGAGTCAGCTGTGTCTGCAGTGGGAGAGCTTCTGTGCTGAATCTCTAGGGCGGTGTTAATCTAGCCTTTGCCTGAGGCTATCTGGCAAATGCCTCTGTGCAGGGCTTGGGCGGGGTGGGTCCCAGGGGATCTACAGGGAGGGCGGAGCGAGCAGTTATGGCTGCTCTCAGTTCCATCCCCAGCAGCTCTGCAACCGCTGCGAACCTCAGAGAGAAAGCTGCCTTCCCGCTTCTCCCGTTTGAGTCTGGGTCCCTAGAGACTCGCCTGGATCTGGAGCTCAGAGTCTGAAACTCCCTCCCAATTGAAAACAACAACCGCGCCCTTTACCGCCGGCCCGCTCCACATGCACTCCGCACCTTAGTATTTCACCTCCGCACTGCGCCTCCTCTGAGTCTCAGTATGGATTTCTCTTTCCTTCTAGTTGTAGAATCTCTCCTCAGCCAGCCTTCCTGTGGTTCTGTGTGATGTCCGTTCCGTTTTTTAGTTATATTATTGAAGTGGTTGTTCGAGGCAGCAAACTCCTGCGTTAACCTATGCCGCCATCTTGGTTCTTCTTCTAGAAATTATTTGATATTTGCAACCATAGTAAAACAAAGACTTATATTTTTAATATTTATTATATATTTAAATGCCATTTAACAAAGAAAAATCAACCAAAAAAATGAGTTCACCTGTCTCCTCTGATACGCGTGTCATAGGTTCACCATCACTGGAATAAACTAAGCTATGAAGGTAAAAGACCTGTACTCAAAAAATGACAGAACATTGAAAAAAGTGATGGAGGGAGACATAAACAAATGGAAGAACATACTGTGTTCATGGTTAGGTAGAATCAACATCTTTAATATGTCCATACTGGCAAAAGCAATCTATAGATTCAATGCAATCCCTATTAAAATACCAATGGCATATTTCACAGACCTAGAATGAACTCTCCAAAAATTCGTATGGAATAAAAAAGACCCCCAATAGCTGCAGCAATCTTGAGAAAGATGAACAAGGTTGGAGGGATCACAATATCAGATATGAAGCTATATTACAAAGCCATGGTTCTCAAAACTGCCTGGTACTGGCACAAGAACAGACATATAGACCAATGGAACAGAACAGAGGACCCAGAAATCAACCAAAGTCATTATGTTCAATTAATATTTGACAAATACAATCAAGTCAAGACAATCTCTTCAATAAGTGGTGCTGGGAAAATTGGACAGATACATGCAAAAAAATGAAATTAGATCAAGAAATTATACCATACACAAAAATAATCTCAAAATGGACAAAGGACATAAATGTAAGATGGGAAACCATAAAAATCTTAGAAGAATCCACAGGCAGCAAAATATCAGACATATGTTGTAGCTATATCTTTACTGATACACCTCCTAGGGCAATGGAAACTAAGGAGAAAATAAACAAATGGGACTACATCAAAATAAAAAGCTTCTGTACAGCAAAAGAAACCATCAACAAAATAACAAGAAAGCCCACTGCATGGGAGAACATATTTGCCAATGTTATATCCGATAAGGGTCTAATTTCCAAAATGTATAGGGGAATTCATACATTGTTACAAAAGGATGATAAACAATCTAATAACAAAATGGGCAAAGGACCTGCATAGACACTTTTTGAAAGTGGACATACAGAAGGCCAAGGGACATATGAACACATACTCAAAGTCACTAATCATCTGAGAAATGCAAATAAAAAAGACAATGAGGTACCATCTCAAACCTGTCAGAATGGCTATCATCAACAAATCAACAAACAAGTGCTGGCGAGGATGTGTATAAAAACAAACCTTCATACATTGCTGGTGGGACCTCAGACTGGTACAGCCACTGTGGAAAACAGTATGAAATTTTCTTAAAAAATTAAAAATGGAACTCCCATTTGACCCAGTAATCTCAAGTCTAGGAATATATCTCAAAAATCTGAAACACCAATCATACAGGACATATGAACCTCTATGTTCATAGCAGCACAATTTATAATAGCTAAGATTTGGAAACAGCCTAAGTGCCCATCAGATGACTGAACTAAAAGCAATGGTATATTTACACAGTGGAATACTACCCTGCTGTATGAAAGAAAGAACTCTTTGCAACAGCATGGAACGGACATGGAAAGCATCATGCTAAACAAAATAAGGCTATTGTAGAAAGATACATATCACATGATCTCACTCATTTGTGGAATATAATCCTATATAATAAAGAGGTAATATGTAAATTGACCATCATGCCCTCACACAAGATGGCCACACCCATGTGGTCAAAGATGGCCACCACAAGATGGCTGGAAGGGGAGGGCAATTGTGGGTGATCAGGCCAGCAGGGGAGGGCAGTTGGGGGCAACCAGGCCAGCAGGAGAAGGCAGTTGGGGGCAACCAGGCCAGCATGGGAGGGCAGTTAGGGGTGACTGGGCCTGCAGGGGAAGGAGGGCAGTTGGGAGGGACCAGGCCTGCAGGAGAGGGCAGTTGGGGGAAACCAGGCATGTAGGGGAGGGAAGTTGGGGTTGACCAGGCCAGCAGGGGAGGGCAGTTGGGGGCGACCAGGCTGGCAGGGGAGGGCAGTTGGGGGCAATCGGGCTGGCAGGGGAGCAGTTAGATGTCAATTAGGCTGGCAGGGGAGCTGCTGGGGGTGATCAGGCTGGGAGGCAGAAGCGGTTAGGGGCAACCAAGCAGGCAGGCAGGAGAGTGGTTGGGATGCAGCAGTCCTGGATTGTGAGGGGGATGTCCAACTGCTGGTTTAGGCCCTATCCCAGCAGTTGGACATCCCCCAAGGGGTCCCAGATTGGAGAGGGTGCAGGCTGGGCTGAGGGACACCTCCACCAGTGCACAAATTTCGTGCATCGGGCCTCTAGTGAACAATATAAACTGATGAACAAAAATAGATCCAGAGACAGTGAAGCATTGAACAGAGCCTCAAACTTCAGAGGGATGGCAGGGGAGGGTGGGGGGTGGGGGGGTAAGAGATCAACCAAAGGACTTGTATGGCTGCATATAAACATAATCGATGGACACAGACACTAGGGATAAGAGGGCATCTGCTGGTGGTGGAGGATTGGCCAGGGAGACGTCAATGGGGGAAAAAGGAGATATATGTAATAATATATGTAATACTTTAAACAATAAAGAATTTTTAAAAAGAAAAGAAAATGAACCATCGGAAGATAAAAATAATTGATACTTCAAATTATATGATACATACTAATTGTATATTTTTTGTACTCAGTAAAACATTTTGTCTAAAATAAAGATTTTAAAAAATTAAACAGAGTTTCTTTTCTTCACATTCTTGCCAACACTTCCAATCTCTTTTCTTTTTTATAAAAGTCACTAAAGGCCCGGTGCACGAAATTTTGTGCACTGGGAGGGGGATTAAATCAGCCCAGCCTGCGCCCTCTCACAGTCCAGGACCCCTCACTCCTTACTGCCTGCCTGCAGTGGAGATGGGAGAGGCTCCCACCACTGCTGCTGCACTCACCAGCCATGAGCCCAGTTTCTTGCTGAGTGGGGCTTCCTCTGTGAGAGCGCACTGACCATTGGAGGCAGCTCCTGCATTGAGCGTCTGCCCCATGGTGGTCAGTGAGCATTATAGCGACCTGTTGTTCAGCCATTTGGTCAATTTGCATATTAGGGTTTTATTATATGTACTGGAGGCCCGGTGCATGAAATTCGTGCATTGGAGGGGGGGGGTGTCCCTCAGCCCAGCCTGCACCCTCTCCAATCTGGGATCCCTAGGGGGATGTCTGAATGCCGGTTTAGGCCAGATCTGATTGGACCTAAACCAGCAGTTGGACATCCCTCTCACAATCCAGGACTGCTGGCTCCTAACCACTCACCTGCCTGCCTGCCTGAACACCCCCTAACTGCTCCCCTGCTGGCCTGATTGACACCTAACTGCTCCCCTGCTGGCCTGATTGCCCCCAACTGCCCTCCCCTGCAGGCCATCTTGTGACAATGTGGGGGCAGCCATCTTATGATGATGTGGGGGCAGCCATCTTGTGACAATGTGGGGGTGGCCATCTTGTGATGAAAAGAGGGCATGAGGGTCAATTTGCATATTACCTTTTTATTATATAGGATACTAATAAAAGGGTAATGTGCTAATTAGACCAGATAGACTAGACGTCTTCCAGACGTCCTTTTGGACAAAGCCGACTGCAAGGGCCGAGGGCAGGCAGCTGCAGCAGCTGTGCTGGCCAAGGGAAGGCAGCCATGGTGGCCTGCTATAGCAGCAGCAGTGGGGTGATGGGGGCATAGAATTCCCCTGATCTCCCTGGTCGCCTCCTGCAGAGGGAGGCCAGACTGCAGCTTAGGACATCCCCTGTGGGCTCCCAGACTGTGAGAGGTAGCAGGCCGGTCTGAGAGCCCCCACCCACCAATGCACGAATTTTCATACCCTGGGCCTCTAGTAGGATTATAACAGGTTTGAAGTGAAATCTCATTGTGGTTTTGATTTGAAATTTTCTGGTTAATGCCAATGTTGAGCACCTTCTCTTGTATATGTTGGGCATTTACAATGTATATCTTCTCTGGAAAAATGTCCTTTTGTATAGCTTCTTTGGAAAAATGTCCATTAAGTTCTTTAGCCCATATTTAAATTAGGTTTCTTTTGCTCATGAGTTATATGTGTTCTTTATATATTTTTTGTATTGACCCCTTATTAGATATAGGATATGCATACATTTTTTCCCATTCTTTATACTGCTTTTAAATTTTCTATTGTTTCTCTTGCAGTGCACAAGCTTTTTAGTTTGATATAGTTTCACTTACTAGTTTTTGTTTTTATTACTTTTCTTTTGATTTCTTCTTTGAACCATTGGTACTTAGGAATGTATTGCTTAATTTCAACATATTTGCGAGTTTTCCAGCCCTCCTCCAGTTATTGATTTCTAGTTTCATATCATTGTGGTCAGATAAGATAGTTGAAAATTTGTATGATTTGAATCTTAAATTTGCTGAGAATTGTTTTGTTACCTATCATATGTCTGCCCTGGAGAATGTTCCCTGTATGTTTGAGAAGAATGTGTATTTTGCTGATGTTGGATGGAATATTCTATAAATCTCTGTAAATATGTATTCTGTAAAATTTGATCTAAAGTATGGTACAAGTCCACTGTTTCCTTGGTTATTTTCTGTCTGCATAATCTATCCATTGATGAAAATGGGTTATTAAAGTCCCCTATTATTGCATTTTTCTATTTCTCTATTTTGCTATGTCTGTATTTGCTAAATATATTCAAGTGTTTCAATGTTGGGTGATATATATTTATGAATGTTTTATTTTCTTGACAAATTGATCCTTTTATTATTATGTAACTAGAGGTCTAGTGCACCAAATTCTTGCACGGAGGGGGCTGTCCCTTAACCCGGCCTGCACCCTCTCCAATGTGGGACATCCCTCTCACAATCCGGGACCACTGGCTCCTAACCACTCGCCTGCCCAATTGCCTCTAACCACTTCTGCCTGCCAGCCTGATTGATGCCTAACTGCTACCCTACTGGCCTGATCGCCCCCAACTGCCCTCCACTGCTGGCCTGGTCACCCACAGCTACCCTCCCCTGCTGGCCTGATCATCCACAACTGCCCTCACCTTCCGAGACCCACCTCCTCTGCCAGGACCCGCCTGTTCCGCACGAGGTGGCAGAGATGCCAGAAACAGCCTCCTCCGCACCTCGCAGAACCACAGGACCCCTGGGCCTCACCACATGGAGTGGCCACCAGGCCCCGCCTCCGCTGTGCACACATCCATCTTGTGACAGCCATCTTGTTACAATGTGACGCAAGGGTGTCGCACGAGGGTGTGACACCACCTAGGCTTTTATTATATAGGACTAGAGGACCAGTTCATGATTCATGCACTGGTGGGGTCCCTTGACCTGGCCTGTGGCTCTCTGACATCCCTTGAGGGGTCCAGAATTGTTAGAGGGCACAGGCCAGGCCAAAGGACCCCATCAGCACATGATCGAGGCTGGGGAGGGACTGCGGGAGGGCTCCAGGGTGTGTCTGGCCTATTTTGCCCAGTCTCGATAAGCTGGACCCCAGCAGCAAGCTAATCTACCAGTGGAGCGTCTGCCCCCTGGTGGTCATAGCGACTGGCCAAATTGTCGAATGAACAGTCAGACAAATAGCATATTAGGCTTTTATTATATAGGATGGGCTTCTTTGTCTTATTGTCTTTATCATTTTTTTTTTTTTTGGTTTGAATCCACTTTGTCTAATATAAGTACAGTGGGACCTCAGTTCTCAAAATTAATTCATTTTGGAAGGTTCCTTGAGAAGTATTTTATTTGAAAACCAAATAATTTTTCCTATTAGAAATAATGTAAACTGACTTAATCCATTCCAAACCCCCAAGTGGTTCCCTGTTTTAACATTTCTCAATTGCTTATGATTGTTGTTTTATGAGTGTTTCACACCCTTAGCAACATCAGTACTTTTTTTTCCCAGTTTTTTTTTATTTCAAGAAAAATGATTTTCAACGTCCTGTAGTTTTCTGAGTAGAGGTCTTTTACCTCTTTAGTTAGGGTTATTCCTAGGTATCTCAATTTTTTTGGTGTGATGGTAAATGGGATTGCTTTTTTAGTCTCTCTTTCTGAAGGTTCACTATTGGTGTATAGAAATGCCATAGATTTCTTGGTGTTGATTTTGTATCCTGCTACATTGCCGAATTCAATTATTGAGTCTAATAGTTTTTTGATGGAGTCTTTAGAGTTTTTTATGTACAATATCATGTCATCTGGCAATAAGGACAGTTTTACTTCTTCATTTCAAATTTGGATGCCTTTTATTTCTTCTTCTTGTCTAATCGCAATGGCTAATACTTCCAGTACTATATCAAATAGGAGTGGTGAGAGTGGGCAAACCTGTCTTGTTCCTGTTCTTAGGGGAAATCGTTTTAGTTTTTGACCATTGAGTATTATGTTGACTGTGAGTTTGTCATATATGGCTTTTATTATGTTGAGGTATAATCCTTCTATTCCCACTTTGCTGAGGGTTTTTATCAAAAATGGGCGTTAGATTTTGTCAAATTCTTTTTCTGCATCAATTGATATGACCATGTGGTTTTTATCTCTCAATTTTTTTATGTGATGTATTACGTTTATTGATTTGCGGATATTGTCCCATCCTTGCATCCCTGGGAAAAATTCAACGTGGTCATGGTGTATGAGCTTTCTGAGGTACTGCTGGATCCGATTCGCTAGGATTTTGTTGAGGATTTTGGCATCTATGTTCATGAGGGATATTGGCCTGTAATTCTCTTTCATGGTGTTGTCTTTACCTGGTTTTGGTGTTAGGGTGATGCTGGCTTCATAGAATGATCTTGGAAGTGTTCCTTACTCTTGAATTTTTTGTAGTAGTCTGAGGAGGATAGGTTTTAGTTCTTCCTTAAATGTTTGGTAAAACTCCCCTGTGAAGCTGTCTGGCCCCGGGCTTATGTTTGCTGGAAGCTTTTTGATTACTGTTCAATTTCTTCCATAGTTATTGGCCTATTGAGATTTTTAGATTCTTCCTGATCAAATTTTGAAGGTTGTATTTTTCTAGGAATATGTCCATTTCCTCCATGTTGTCTAGTTTGTTGGAGTAGAGTTGTTCATAGTATTTTTTTTAACAATCCTTTGTATTTCTATGGGGTCTGTTGCTATTTCTCCTCTTTCATTTCTGATTTTGTTTATTTGGGTCCTCTCTTTTTGTTTCCTGGTGAGCCTGGCTAGAGGTTCATCAATCTTGTTTATCCTTTCAAAAAACCAGCTCTTGGTTTTGTTGATCTTTTGTATTGTTTTTTTGGTCTCTATGTCATTTATCTCCACTCTGATTTTTATTATTTCCTTCCTTCTGCTTACACTGGGCTTTTCTTGTTGCTCTCTTTCTAACTCTTTGAGTTGTAGGGTTAGATAAGGTATTATCATTCTTTTTTTTTGCAGTAGGCTTGTAGAGCTATGAACTTCCCTCTCAAGACTGCTTTCGCTGAGTCCCATAGGTTTTGGATTGTTGTGTTTTCATTGTTGTTTGTTGCCATGATGTTTCCTTATTTCTTCTTTGATCTCTCTGGTAACCCAGTCATTGTTGAATAGCATGCTATTTGGTCTCCATGTGTTTGATTTTTTTGGATTGTTTTTATTGTAGTTGATTTCCAGTTTTATGCCATTGTGATCTGAGAAGATGCTTGATATGATTTCTATTTTCTTGAATTTGAAGAGACTTTGCCTGTGACACAATATATGGTCTATCTTTGGAAATGATCCATGTGCACTTGAGAAGAATGTATATTCTGTGGCTTTGGGGTGAAATGTTCTGAAGATGTCAATTAATTCCATCTGATCTAGTGAGTCATTTGGGATTGGTGTTTCTTTGCTTATTTTTTGTTTAGAGGATTTGTCCAATGGTGATAATGGGGTGTTAAAGTCCCCTACTCTGATTGTATTGCTGTCAATCTCTCCCTTGATCTCCTCCAGAAGTTTCCTTATGTATTTGGGTGCTCCCATATTGGGTGCATATATATTTACCAGAGTTATTTCTTCTTGTTGGATTGCTCCCTTTAGTATTATGAAGTGGCCTTCCTTATCTCTGTTTATGTCCTTCATTTTGAGATCTAATTTGTCAGATATAAGTATTGATACCCCAGCTTTTTTTTCATTTCCATTTGCCTGAAAAGCATTTTTCCATCCCTTCACCGTTATTCTGTGTGCATCTTTTTTTCTGAGGTGGGTTTCCTGTAGACAGCAGATATATGGGTTATGTTTTCTTATCCACTCAGTTACCCTATGTCTTTTGATTGGGGCATTTAATCTATTTACATTTAAAGTTATTATTGATAGATACTTGTTTGTCACCATTTTTCTTCTTTAACCCTGTATTCCTTCTTTGTTTCCTATTTTTTTTCTTTTTACAGCAGACCCTTTAGCATTTCTTGAATTGCTGGTTTGGTGGTAATAAACTCCCGTAGTCCTTTTTTGTCTGTGAATCTCCTGATTTCACCCTCAATTTTGATTGATATCCTTGCTGGGTATGGTATTCTTGGATTCAGACCCTTCTTTTGCATGACTTTGTATATTTCATTCTATTCCCTTCTTGCCTGATGTGTTTCTGTTGAGAAATCAGTCACTAGTCTTATAGGGGATCCTTTGTAGGTAACTTTCTGTCTCTCTCTGGCCGCTATTAAGATTCTTGCTTTGTCATTGGTGTTTGCCAATTTAATTATAATGTGCTTTGGCATTGGTCTTTTGGGGTTTATTTTGTTTGAGACTCTGTGAGCTTCTAGGATTTGTGTGAGTTTTTTCTCCTCTACATCAGGGAAGTTTTCTGTCATTATTTTTTCAAACAGGTTTTCTATTCCTTGCTCAGTTTCCTCTCCTTCTGGCACCCCTATTTTGTAGATGTGGTTTCATTTTGTGTTGTCCCAAAGTTCTCTTAGGCTCTCCTCCTGCTTTTTAACTTTTTTTTCTAGAAGTTGCTCTGCTTGGGTATTTTTTCCTACCTTGTCTTCTAGCTCACTGATGCAGTCCTCTGCTTCTTCTAGTCTACTGTTGATGCTTTCTATTGAGTTCTTTATAGCAGTGATGTCATTTATCATTTATTCTTGGTTTTTCTTCATTTCCCCTTGGTTCTTACACATATTGTTGAATTTGTCTTCCATTATTTTCATCTACCTTATGGCCATTTCTCTGAATTCTTTCTCTGACAGGTTGATTGCCTCCATTGCCTCCATTTTGTTTACTTCCTTTTCTGGTGATGCCTGTTTTTCTTTCATAGGCGGGCTGTTTCTTTGTCTCCCCATTATCTCTCTTCTCCAAGTGTTTGGTTATGTAATTCTCTCTCTGCTGCGTTGATTTAAAGGCACAAAATACAGCACAATAAGGCACAACACACAAGGCACTGAACACAAATGTATTCACGATACTAATAACCCCAAATAAAGGTGACCACCAGAGTGAAGAGAATTAGGGGATAAGGAAGAGAAAAAGAAAAAAGAGACAAAGAAAAGAAAAGGAGTGCAAAAATGAAGTTTGGGAAAGGAAATAAAAGTAAGAGAGAAAAGAACGAGAATGAAATTGAAGGGGGGAAGAAACTATTTATATTGTGAGAAAACTCCAATAGAACAGCCACTATTCCCAACAAATTCCAGCAACAGATCCCTAGAGATGAATGCAAACTACAAACAACAACTAATATCAAGCAAGGCGAGGGAACACAGAAGCAAAAAAAAATAACCAGGGGGGAAAAAACCAAGAGAAATATAAAAAGAAAAAGCAAAAACAATCTCACAAACAAGTATAAAAAAATCCAATGTACTCAACAAGCAAGCAAAGAACAACGAAACGACAGAGAGGGGAAAAAAATTTGGATAGTGAAGAAAGAGAAGAGAGAGGTGTATATGGATTTAGAGCAGGAGATTAGAAATTAGATATATAAGTAGGGTGAAATTTTAATAGGGGGTAAAAAGAAGGAATAGGGAAAATCTAAAGCAGGAATAGGGTAAGAGAAACAGGACAACAAAAGGGGAAAAGTGAGGAAGAGAGTTTTGGCGTAAAGGTAAAGTTGAGGTAGAGAAAAATGATGCTAAAGGAAAGATGAAAATAAAATGTAGAACACTAATCCCAAAATAAAATAAAGATAAAATAAATTGACACTATAAAAAAAGGTAAAATGGTAGTAGTAATAAAACTGGTTAAAAATAAAAATGTAGTAATTAAAAAGGTAAAATCAGGTGATGAAAAAAGAAAAAAAAATAGTTTCTTGAGTAAAAGGTGAAAAAAAAAAGTGCAGTAGTGAAGGTCCTTCAATTCCTCTACTCTTCTGTTTGGCACGCCTTAGTCCTGTCAGGTATTCAGGAGAGTGTTGAAGTTCCCTGCAATACACTGTTCCTCCGTGTTGTAAACCACAGTCCTGATTTTAAAGCAGGCCGTATTTGTTTCCCAGACTGCCTTTATTTGTGTTTACAGAAGAGTCAGTCTGTGGTTCAGCCCCTGAGTGGCAGTGTTTCTGGATTGACCTTCAAGGCTATAAGTCCTCTCTAGCTAGTCATTAGGTTTTGGGAGAGTCGACTGCCCCATAACAGGTTCTTTTATCATTACTCCTTGCTCTGATTCCCAGATTCCACAAAAACAACTTTCCCCTGCAGTCTCTGTAAGTGACCCCAATTGGGCGATCCTATGTATTGGGTTTAATTATCAAACACAAAGATTTAAGGGGGAGAGAGAAAAAATAAAAAGAGCCTGAGAAGGTGCGCGAACTGGCAATCCACCACTGTATAGCTCTGTGCGCAGTCTCTTCCGCATGTCCTCTCTCCCCTGGCACTAAGCAGCCGGCACACTGGCAAAATTCGAGGCTGCCTTTTTGCACCCAGTCCAGCTATGGGCTTATTTTTAGAGTTCCCTTCTGCCAGCAGCCTTGCGGGACCCCTTCCACATTCACGGATCACGCTCGCCCAACGGCCGAGGACTTTGTGGGGTGCAGAGTTCCCCCGCGTGTGTTCCTCTCTCCAACCTGGGTTGCAAACCATACCTTTAGGTGAAATCTGACCTTTCCATGAGGAGGAGCAGGGCTTGTCTGAGTCCACGTAGTCACACTGCTTGAGATGATCCCTGGATGCCGTGGTTGTAGGGTCTCTGGATGTATACACTTCCGATATCAGCCACTCAAGATGGCGTAGTCTCCGTGGCTGAGCCAGCTGCTCTGGGAGAGATTTCAGCAGCAGTGGAGGCTACCCATTTAGGGGAGCCTGATCCAGCAGTCTCCAACAGTCCCCTTTCTCTTGGAGTCCTCTGTCTTTCCCGGCTGCAAACTGTCTCCCAGCTGAATCTCCTCTGCCAATTTGGGCTAGATGTTACTGGTTTCAGCTGCTCACCCTATCTGCTCCAGGACAAGGCATGGGACAAGTCCGTCTATACTGCCGCCATTTTAGGTCCCCCTCAGTAATTTATATTTAATCTTCTTAATTGCATGCTTCATTTCCAGATTTTCTGGTTGGTTCTTTTTTAAAATTTTAATTTCTTTAGTAAAGTACTCTTTTTTTTTCATTGATTTGTTTTCTGAATGCATTGAATTTCCCATCTGTATTTTCTTGCATTTTATTGAGTATTTTCAGAACTACAATCTTGAAGTCTGTCATTTATAACACATATTTCCATATGTTCCAACTTTCTTTCTGGGGATTTTTTCATTTTTTTTCTTGATCATCCTCATTACCATGTTTTTTCATGGTATTTGCTGATCTCCTTTGCTTAGGCATTTATATCTGTCTATATTAATGAAGACACTTTTCTACTATTTTCAAGTAGATGGCATTGAATTACAAGATTATTTACTTCTGTGATCACCTAGTCTTGACCTCCCAAGCTTCCATAAGACAGTACAGCAGCTGCTGCTTGGGTGTGGGGTTTGTTTTGCCCTCACCATAATAGCGATTCTGGACCTTCTTGGGTTCTTGCACCAAGCACGTTTCCTGGGATCAGTCACAGAGGGAAACATCAGTGCTATTGCAATAGCTCTTGGTTTAAAGATAATATGCTCCTGGTCCCAAATCCAAGGGCAAAAAGAGGAGAGTTTTGAAGTCCAAGTCAGGGCTCTGGTTCCATTTCTTTGTCTAAAACACCACTATCTTACCAGTGGAGGGTTGCATGACAGAATCCTGTGCTCTGTCAGACATCTGCTGACTCAGACACTGTTCACTTTGCTGGCCACTCATCCTGCTGGGCTACACTCTCCCCCCCCACACACCCACCCCCCGCCCGGAAGCTGCTACTGCTGGCTTCCTTCTTCTGACCTGGCCATGAATTCTAGCCTTAGTACTGCATCTGTGGGCTATCTGTGCTTTTCTCCCTTCTCATCTCCCCATTTGTTCCCAGTTGCCCACTTTTGGATGTCTCAGTGCGTGGGACTCTCAGGCATGCCTCAGTGTTGAGCAGGGATTTCTTTGTTGAATTATAGTTGGATAACTTGTTGACATTTCAGGGGAAGAGGCCAAGGTCTCTCTCATGCTGACATCCCTCTGATATCAGCCCTGTATTTTCTATTTGAGTTACTGTATTTTTTATTTTGGACTTCTTCTTTTTGGCAGTTTCTATGTCCTTTTTAATGTTGTTGAAGTTATCACTACATTTTTTGAGCATCCTTATACTAGTAATCATTGTTTTGGACTCTGTATCTGGCTGTTTGTTTTTCTCCATTTAATTTATTCTTTTTCTCTTAAACTTTCATTCTGCAATTTGAGACTATTTTTTCTTTGTCTCCCCATTTTGGTTGCCTTGCTGTACTTTTCTGTAAGTATTAAGTTTTATCTGTTATGTCTTCCACTCTTGGTATGGTGGCTTATGTAGAAAGTGTCATGAGGGGTTCAGTTGCATTCTCTTCCTGATCACCTTATCTGGGTCCTTCAGGAAAGACCCTTGTGTCTTTTATGTGATACTGTGTATTGTAGTTGAATCTTGATTGCTATTGGCACATCTGTGGGTAGGGTTGACCCTTATTCTGGCTGGGTGTGAGAATTGAAAATGACCACAGCATGCAAGGTGCTGTGTGAGGGCTGACTCCATAAAGTGGAATTTGCCCCAAGAAGGTCTGGTTCCTGTCAAGATCTCCCTTTGGGTGTTTTTTTTATGGAGCTGATCAGGTCTTGCTCAGTTGTGGTTTGAATTCAGCCACTGAGTATGTTGGTTCTGGGGACTCTTGGGAGGGACTCTGGTGCAGGTCAAAGTCAGACACTGCCTGTGACCAGCCATGGGCAACCTATTTTTAGCTACAAAGCAATCCACAATTGGTAGCTGCCTCTGCCTGGCCTGTGGGAACATGGAAGGGACCAAGATTCATACCAAAGCCAGTTATCACCAGTATCTGGCCTGGGGTATATCAGCAAAAGGCTCAAGGTAGTCCAGTACACACCACTCTCTCATGGCTGCCTATTAGGCTTAGCCACTGACAGAGACTCGGTACACATGATGTATGAAGTTAAGTTCTGAGGGAGCCACCAAGTAAGGTTGAATTTTGTTCACTGGGTTAATATAGAGTCTAACTTGGTACTAGTGCTAGGATGTGCTCACTTAGTAAAAGTCTCAGGGCACACCAAGATCAGCCATCATACACCTGCAGACCTTTGAGATGAAGCAGGGTATCAAAGTAGTAATAAGAGTGGAGCTATTAGGCTTCATCAGGCTAAAGCTGATTAAGACTTGTTTGTGTGGAATGAGGGATTAACACAGAAAAGTTGAAGCCTAGCAGGCATGTGGGAAGACAGCCCTTGCTTCAAAGCCACACAATTTAGTTCCTCCCTTTGTGTCTCTGGAAGATTCTTTTTACTCTCCTCCCCAAGTTTACTCTCCTCCTCAAGTTTTTAAGAAAGACTGCAGTGTTGACCCAAGCTGGTTGCTGCTGGCAGAGTCTACAGCCATAAATAATTTGGGGAGTGAAGGCCTCAGAGAGTCATTAGGTTGAAGATAGTCTAGATCCCCAGACTAATGCCACGTGGGGAGAATGCTTGACTCGGGAAATATTGCATCCTTTGACTGGGAGGTATTCAACACAGAGACATTGGCAATTGTCCATACAGCACTCTTCCTGAAAACACACAACTCAGTTGTTCCCAATATTATTCTAGCACCTCCCAAACCACCTTCCCTCTTTTGGAGTCCAGGGTTAAGGGTCATGAGTGAAAATTGTGCATGGGACCTTTAAGTGTACCCCTGTGTTTTTAGCAACCTTTTGTCTCACTTGGGTGGATAGAATCCACTCAGAATCTTAAGGCTAGATGGTATGTGGGCCTCCCTTCCTGCCCTGGTACTCTAGACTTGGGAACCCAGTGTGGTGCTGGAATCCCTTGCTCCTTAGGCAGGACCTCATAACTGAGATACCCCTCTGGATTCTCAACTGCCACATGTGGATGTGAGGCCAGCCTGTTTTGTGTCATCACCCCTTCTACCAATTTAACATGGCTTCTCCTATATATACTTGGTTATAATACTTCTTGTTCAGCTATCTTTAGATAGTTATCCAGATTGATTGTTCTATAATTTACTTGTAATTTTGATGTGGTCATGGGAAGAGAGATACATGCATCATCCATCTACTTTACCATGTTGGACCAAATCTGGAAAACTTTTTAATACATGGAACAAAGGAGAATGGTTCATTTGTTTTACAAAGAACATTGCTTTAGGCACTGTGCTTGATGAATTTAAAGATGCTTTAAACACAGAACATTATAATGTTTTGGTGTGGTTAAGATATTCACACAATAGACTGAAATCCAGTTTTGTGAATGGTATGTTGTATAACAGAGGCTCAGAAAAAATGCTTTGAAAATGTTTATTAAAAATAGCTAATATTTATTGATCTGTATGCTGAACACTCATCCTAGAACTTTATACTTTATTTTAACTCTTACAAAGGCCCCAAGATCTTTATTATTGTCTCCATGTTATAGGTTATGAGACTGAGGGACAGGGAAGTTAGGTGATTTACTATCATAGTTATCTGGGGATATCCAATATTAAAACCTAGGTAATTCAGCTCCAGATATGTAGCCACTGTGTTTTTTATCCATGGAGTAGAGTTGTTACTTCTGGAAGCAGTAGTGCTGGGGTGGGGAGAGGGAGATGATTGTAACTGAAATGACACACAGAGGGAGGCTTTCCTCCAGGTAATTTTTAGTTTTTCTTTAATACAAAGTAGAGAAATTCATCTTGCTTATTCCCTGAAAACAGAGACCCTGAGTATGAAGACATCTTCAATAATCCCAATTTAGTGACAGCCTCAAGCTGTTCTTAACTTTGAAATGCCACATAACTGATTTAAACTGACAATGATGAACATATTTTAGCTGACACTTTACCAAAATTTAGGTTTATTTAGCTCATTAATATTTTTCTTTAGGCAAAATGGATTGTAATATCCTTTCTATTTATAAAATAAAATTTTTTTATGTCTTCTGTCAGATAACTCTCCATGACAAACAACTGAAAAGTAAAAGACAGGTGGTTTAGATGCCCTTTTAGCACAATTTAAAAATGCAATCTTTTTGCAAAAGGATATAAATTTGATTCAGAGTCATGCTCTCTGTGTACCTTTTTTGTTTTTTAATGTGTTGGTTTGAGCAGAAGTTGCTTTCATTGCTAAAGCAGAATCCCTGCCACGCACACCACAGTTTTGAACACATCTCTGATAGATATTACCAAGTTATCACACTGATGTTCTTTCCACTCATGAGGCTTCTCAGGGTGTGGATTAAAGCTAAAAGCCAGCTCTAAAACAAAGATGTGAGTTGCTTGTGCTCTATCTGTCTTGTTTTTAAAATAACTCTTCTCATGAGCTGCCTTATTGATAATCTTTTAAATAAGCCATATTTTGTGATACATCACTTTCCTCAAGAAGATTCAAATATGCTGAAAATCCAAAAATGAACCCTGAATTTTTTAAAAAGTATAATTATATTTTAATATATTTTAATGCAAAATTATTACTTAGCAACAGGTGTGGACTTGAACATTTCCAAGTGTGAGAAAGGAGTTGGGAAAGATTAGGTTTAAAAATATAAATATATTCATTCTTGAAAAGGAAAATCTCTAAAGAGGAAATTCTTTAGTGAGTCCTTATAAACATTTTAATTGGCCAGATGTCTCATGAGACAAATGTCATATTTATCTGCATAAGTTACCCAGAAGTGTTTTGTGGATCTAAAATCATTACCTCCACTTCATATTATTCACAGGTAAATATTAATAGACAGAGATTTAAGGTATTGCTTTTTCTTAAGAATTTTTCCCCATCTCCAGCACTATTAGATATCTCCCTTACAGTAGCCTTGAAAATTGCAGCCCAGTCATCCTTGGAGATGATACAAAGCTGTATTATATGAGTATCCACAAAGATTAAAATATAGGAGTCATGTCTTAATGGGCATTTTAACTGAGCCTAAGAAAAGGTTGATCAATAGTCTCAATTTATGTATTTGAGAAGGCCCCCTCATGGGCACATTGGATTATACTCATATGTCCAATACTTATTTTTCTGTTTTAAACAATTGCATACAGAATCACAGTACTGGCTGCTTTGGTATTTGTGGGTATGTCAGTATCTCAGGGTATTATTCACCAGGTAAGAATGTGTTATGTTTGCAAGGTGAGTTTGCAAAGATTTTGTGGGTGAGAAAAATGTGTAGGAGGTTTATTCCAAGGCTTTTGAAAAAGAGAGGAGGAGGAAATGGAAACAGGAACAGAAGAGTAAAGCTTTGGAGACGATGGAGAGATAGAGAGGGAAACGGATAGTCAAAGGTCAAAGCATTTAATGCCTAACCACCAGGTTAAAATTTGGTTTTGCAAAATGATTAAGGGTTGAGTATCATTTTGAGCTGAGACTGATAGTGTCAACTTCATTTCTGGTAAACCTCTGAGGATGTGAATCTTATAGGCAGTTGAAATAAATTCCAAATAATCAAGCAAATAGAGTAATAGCTTGTGAAATCCTTTAAAAAATAAAAATATTTTTCTGATCCCTTAGTAGATGCCAGTCTACTAAGTGCTATATATTTTTCTTTGCATTTATGAAAGACATTAGTTAATCCTATTCATGTAGACTCAAATGACCAGGCCTTATTGGGGGGAATCTTCTGCAGAACCCATAAGACAATGTGATATTTCTCTTCAGGCTTATTTGAAAAAAGCAATGCAGTTATTCTAAGAGCTATGCAGGAACTGTGAACAACAGGAAAGCCTTTTCACAGTTCAAAGAACTTTGCTCCCTGAAGTGAGAGGTGCCAAGAATGGAAAAATATCAGATATTTCTTTCTATTACTACTTTATATTGGAATAAATTTGCTAACCAATCCATCAAACTAGTGCCCCAACAAATAGCCTGTATTTTAATATTCACAAAGAAGAGATACTCTTTACAAGGTTATATTTTATCAGACTTTATGTCCCCTTTTGTATCAAAATGCATAAAAGGAAGGTTGAAATTCTAGATGGAAATATTTTCAGTAAAATTCATTTTCAATGATACAATTAGGTAACCTTATTCTTTTCATGGTTTATTTTTCTTCCAAAATCACACAAGAATTTTAAAACATGTGAATGTCAAGTTTAAATTTTTTGATGCTGGACCAAAAGCAACACTAGCAAATTAGAAGTGTTCAGACAATAACCACCCACAAGAAGACAAACGGATTGGCTTTTAATTAAAACATTAAAGGTACTATACTTGCTTAACATGAAAAATCTTTATATATTTAGCATGATTGCTACATGGGAAATAGCCAGTAACTGTTTTCTGTCTTTACTTAAAAAATAATAGGAATAAATGAAGTTGAGCAACAGCATAAAACATTGAATTTAGACTTAAAAAAAAGACCCTGAGAGAGGGATTATTAAATAGGAAGAGAATCAGAAGGTCTTCCCTAGAGTTTAAAAAAAAGAAACATAACCTATAATCTACTTGCCTATTTTAGATATGGTCTTACCAGATGACAACAAAATTAATTTAGTAAATTCAAAGATTTACTCAGGATTCTGATATTTTAATTTACTCTATTTTATGTTATTTTGACACATATTCATAAAACATAATATTAAAGAACATTAAAGCATGTAAAATAAATTTAGCCAGAATGATAAAAATTGTTGTATATTACAGGTGTGAAACAGTATCTTCAATTGACCAGAATCAGGATAATTACTAAGATATGTGACATTTTCATTTGAAATGACTTTTTAAAAATTATTTCCTAAGAAAAAGGGAGAAATATCATTAGTCATTGTGATTGACTCTTTAAAGTAAGTAAATATAAAATTCTTTAGAATATAATAATATAAATAAATTTTAAAATAGAATTTTGGATAAACAGTCTTTTTAACTATAATGGAATGCTTGGAGTAAAATTTAAAGATAACATGTAACTAGATAATATGTGTATCTTTTTTAAAGAACAGTTTTAATTTGTAGAATCATTGTAAGTATAGTACAGAGAATTCTCATATACCCTACATCCAGTTTCCTCTATAAATAACATCTTATATTAGTTTGGTAATTTTTTATAATAAATTAATCAATATTGATACATCATCATTATCTAAAGACCAAAGGGTTTCTTCAAGTAATCCTGGTTCCTTTTTATTGGAAAGTGGTATTAGAAACCAAGATCTGGGTGCTGAATGTGCTCGTTGGTATTATGTGTTATTGATTCTAAGACAACTGAGCTAATAGAAAAAGAACATTTATATAAACATATACTAACCTGCTTATATATTCATATTTATAAATATACTAGAGGCCCGGTGCATGAAATTCGTGCACTGGGGATGGGTGGGGGGTCCCTTAGCCCAGCATGTGCCCTCTTGCAGTCCAGGATCCCTCCCTCGTTACTGCCTACCTGCTTGCTGCTTCCTACCGCTCGGCTTGCTGCTCCTTAGTGTTGCCACGAAGGCCTTGGGTCTGCTGGGTGCCGGGCCTGCGGGTTTGTGTCTCTGATACCACCAGCAGCCCCAGCACCTTGATGGCGGGGCTTGGGGCTGCAGGTCTTTGATCAGGGCCCCAGCAGCCCCAGCACCAAGGTGGTGGGCCTTGGGGCTGCTGGGTACAGGCCCCCCACTGCGTGTTTGTGTCTTCTATCAGGCCCCCAGCAGCCCTAGCAGCCCCAGCACCACCTAAATAACTTAAGGGAAACTTTATTTAGTCTTCTTTTAAAAGCAATCTAGTTTAAAAATGAGTTGCAGTTAAGACAGAACAAAGAACATGGTACCTAAGAGTGAGATAGACTGACAGAGGAGAGGCTGGGCACTGGTCAGGGGCTTACATGCCAACTGTTCTCCACCTGGGAAATGATGTAAAATCGGTTTCTTTAGTTTTCTGCTTAATGGTCTTCTCCAGCACTGAGGTCAGAGGAGCCGCCTTCCAGCCCCCAGGCTGCTTCTCAGAGCCGGAAATTTTGCCATAGGCCTCTGCCTAGGACAGGACCTCTGCACCCCCAGGGTGCATAAACACACAGGGCTTCCATCAGGCTCCGCTGATCCCGGGCCGGGAGGCCTCTCGGCTCCAGCTCCGCTGATCCCCGGGCAGGGAGGCATCTCGGCTCCGCTGATCCCGGGGCTGGGAGGCATCTCGGCTCCGCTGATCCCGGGGCTGGGAGGCATCTCGGCTCCGCTGATCCAGGGGGCCGGGAGGCTTCTCGGCTCCGCTGATCCCCGGGCAGTGAGGCCTCTCTGCTCTGCGGCTTCAGGGCTGTTTGGCTTCACTCTACCGCTTGGAGCCTGAGTATGCAAATTAACCGCCATCTTTTAGCTTCTATAATTGAAACATTGTATCTTTTGGAGCTGTTGCTTCAGGAGCTCAGAGCCCCGCAGCCGCAGGTGGGAACCTTGGTTTCCTCTATCGCTGTGTCAACCAAGCATCCTGTTCTCAGCTGCCTGGCTGCCGGCCGCCATCTTGGCTGGCAGTTAATTTGCATATCGCCCTGATTAGCCAATGGGAAGGGTAGCAGAGTGACACCAATTTGCATGTTTCTCTTTTATTAGTGTAGATATGTAATCATATCCTATAAAATAAAGAGGTAATATGCAAATTGTCATGCCCTCGCACAAGATGGCCACCCCCATGTGGTCACAAGATGGCTATTCCCATGTGGTCAGAAGATGACCACCACAAGATGGCTGGCAGAGGAGGGTGCTTAGGGGCAACCAGGCTGGCAGGGGAAGGCAGTTGGGGGCGACCAGGCCTGCAGGGGAGGGAAGTTGGGAGCAACCAGGCCTGCAGGGGAGCAGTTAGGCATTGATCAGGCTGGCAGGGGAGTGGTTAGGGGGTGATCAGGCTGGCAGGCAGAAGCAGTTAGGGGCAATCAGGCAGGCAGGCAAGCAGTTGGGAGCCAGCAGTCCCAGATTGGAGAGGGATGTCTGACTGCCAGTTTAAGCCAGATCCTTGTGGGCCTAAACTGGCAGTCAGACATCCTCTGAGGGTTCCCAGATTGGAGAGAGTGCAGGCTGGGCTGAGGAACACCCCCAACCCCGGTACAAGAATTTCGTGTACTGGGCCTCTATCCTATCTAATAAGAGACAAACGTGGCAATTGACCATACCTTCACTACACTTCCCATTGGCTAATCAGGGCGATATGCAAATTAACTGTCAACAAAGATGGAGGTTAATTTGCATACATAGGCGCAATGCTGGGAGCCGAAAGGGGAAGGACGAAGAAGCCGCCTGCCGCTGACGGTGATCGAAAACCCAGGCGGCAGGCAAGAGCCAGGGGGAAGGGCAAAGGCAGCCCTGGGGGCCGCCTTTGCCCACCCCCCAGCCCGTGATCAGAGAAGCCGGGGCTGCCTTTGCCCGCCCCCTGGCCTCTGATCGGACAAGTACCTGTATTTTTTTTTCAAAGTACCTGTATTTTTAATAATTTATTGACATGGTAAAAGAATTTTACATTATGATCCAAGGGTGGTGGGATGCGGAGAAGGAGCAGCAGAACAATCCAACAAACAAAAAGGGAAACAGAAATACATGGTGGAAGGGATTTGAAGGGTGGGTAGGGGCATTGCCCAACTAAAATGCTATTGGTTTGTTACTGAGTACTATTCATGGGAAGACAGCATCCTGACTCCTTCTCTATACAGCATATTGGGAGTAAAAATTATTCATCCAGGTGGAAATATGATTAGAGGTTGGAAGACAGACAGGGAAAGAAGAAGTCAGAAATAGACACCGAGAGAGTCACTGGCTAGCTGGCTGCACATACTGACTCTCCAATAGTGATAGAATAAAAAAGTGGGGGATATCTCTGGAAGATTCAAGAGATAGGGGGCAACTCTTCTGTGGTTTTGACTTGCCCAGCAGATTTCCACATACACACGTGTACACATTTATGTTTGCATGCACACACATATACACATAACTGACTGCCCTCCCTGGAAGCACAGAAGAAGAAGCTGCCAGAAGAAGAAGCTGCCCACCTTTGGTCCAGGCACCAGAGCCTGCGGCTGGCTGCATCCCAGGAGATGGACAAGCCACCCACCTGAGATCCCAGGCTGCAGCCACCTGGAGAAGCTGCCAGCCCTGTGGTCCAGGGCGCCAGCGCCTGTGGCCAGGGAAATAGGTTCCCTCTTTTCCTACTGCAGTCATTACTTTAATATTCCCCTTCTGAATTTCTCTCCTGTGCTGCAACCCAACTCCACTTTTCATCGGAAGGATATGGAACAGAGTGTGTTAAAAGCTTACATTTTTAAGCTGGTAAGGTTGGTACTTAAACATATAAATGAAAAACTAGTATCTTTAAGGTAACAAAGGCTACACAGGACAGGGACAGCACATGACCTATTATATCCAGCAATCCATATGGGGACTGAAAACTTTGCAATAATGACAATTGGTGAAGATATGAATCAACTAAAATAGTTGACAGGGACAATTCTTCCATCTTTGAAATATCTACAACAAATCTGTTTAAATAGATTTTCATCTGCACAATATAACACATTCTGACAAGACCACCACCACCACCAATGTGGTCACTGTTGTGCCAATAAATGTTTAATAACTGAGGAACCCGCTCCTGCCGAGTGCACAAATTTTTGTGCACCGGGCTACTAGTGTATATACATTAAGCTAAATATAAGTTCATACTGATATTTGTAATATAGCCTTCCTTCTGAGGTTTGACGGTCTGTTCAATACTTCATTGTCTCAGAATCAATTTCTGTTCATCAGTTTATATTGTTCATTATATTCCACAAATGTGTGAGATCATATAATATTTATATTTCTCTGACTGACTTATTTCCCTTAGCATAATGCTCTCCATGTACATCCATGCTATTGTGAATGGTAAGAGTTCTCCCTTTTTACAGCAGTGTAGTATTCCATTGTGTAGTTGTACTACTGTATTTTATTTTATTTTATTTATTTTTTATTTTTTGCTTAAAGTATTACAAAGGGTATTACATATGTGTCCTTTTTTTCCCCCCGCCCTTGACAATCCCGTGGCCTCCCCTACCCCCCAGTGTCTTATGTCCATTGGTTATGCTTATATGCATGCATACAAGCCCTTCGGTGGATCTCTTACCTCCCTCCCTCCTGCCCCCCAACCCTCCCTGGCCTTCCCGCTGCAGTTTGACAATCTGTTTGAGGCAGCTCTGCCACTGTATCTATTATTGTTCAAAAGTTTATAATGGTCTCTATTATCCATGAATGAGTGAGATCATGTGGTATTTTTCCTTCATTGACTGGCTTATTTCACTTAGCATAATGCTCTCCAGTTCCATCCATGCCATTGCAAATGGTAAGAGTTCCTTCTTTTTTACAGCAGAATAATATTCCATCGTGTAGATTTACCACAGTTTTCTAATCCATTCATCTACTGATGGGCACTTAGGTTGTTTCCAGATCTTAGCTATGGTGAATTGTGCTGCTATGAACATATGGGTGGACATATCCTTTCTGATTGGTGTTTCTGGTTTCTTGGGATATATTCCTAGAAGTGGGATCACAGGGTCAAATGGGAGTTCCATTTCCAGTTTCTTGAAAAAACTCCATACTGTCTTCCATGGTGGCTGCACCAGTCTGCATTCCCACCAGCAGTACACCAGTGTTCCTTTTTCTCCACATCCTCTTCAGCACTTGTCCTTTGTTGATTTGTTGATCATAGCCAGTCTGACAGGTGTGAAATGGTACCTCATTGTTGTTTTGATTTGCATCTCTCAGATGATTAGTGACTTTGAGCATGTTTTCATATGTCTCTTGGCTTTCTGAATGTCCTCTTTTGAAAGGTGTCTATTTAGATCCTTTGCCCATTTTTTGATTGGATTGTTTATCTTCTTTTTGTTGAGTTCTATGAGTTCCCTATAAATTTTGGAGATTAGGCCCTTATCAGATATGACGTTGGCAAATATGTTTTCTCACGCAGTGGGTTTTCTTGTTGTTTTGTTGATGGTTTCTTTTGCTGTGCAGAAGCTTTTTATTTTGATGTAGTCCCATTTGTTCATTTTCTCTTTAGTTTGAAGTGCCCTAGGAGCTGTATCAGTGAAGAAATTGCTTCGGCATATGTCTGAGATTTTGTTGCCCTTGGATTCTTCTAGAATTTTTATGGTTCCCTGTCGTACATTTAAGTCCTTTATCCATTTTGAGTTTATTTTTGTGTATGGTGTAAGTTTGTGGTCTAGTTTCATTTTCTTGCATATATCTGTCCAATTTTCACAACACCATTTATTGAAGAGACTATCTTGGCTCCATTGTATGTTCTTGCCTCCTTTGTCAAATATTAATTGAGCATATTGGTTCGGGCTAATTTCTGGACTCTCTATTCTATTCCACTGATCTATATGTCTGTTCTTGTACCAGTACCAGGCAGTTTTGAGAACAGTGGCTTTGTAATACAGCTTGATATCTGGCATTGAGATCTCACCTACTTCGTTCTCTCTCAGGATCGCTGCAGCTATTAGGGTTTTTTTTTATTCCAGATGAATTTTTGGAGAGTTCGTTCTAGATTTTTGAAGTAGGCCATTGGTATTTTAATGGGAAGTGCGTTGAATTTATAGATTGCTTTGGGTAGTATGGACATTTTAGTGATGTTGATTCTACCAATCCAAGAACATGGTATGTTCTTCAATCTCTTTATGTCTTCCTCTATCTCTTTTTTCAACGTCCTGTAGTTTTCTGAGTAAAGGTCTTTTACCTTTTTAGTTAAGTTTATTCCTAGGTATATTAATTTTTTTGGTGCAATGGTAAATGGGATTGTTTTTATAATCTCTCTTTCTGAAAATTCACTACTGGTGTATAGAAATGCCTGAGAATTCTTGGGGTTAATTTAGTATCCTGCTACATTGCCAAATTCATGTATTAAGTCTAGTAGTTTTTTGATGGAGTCTCTAGGGTTTTTTATGTATAATATCATGTCATCTGCAAATAAGGACAGTTTTACTTCTTCTTTTCCAATTTGGATGCCTTTTATTTCTTCTTCTTGTCTAATTGCAATGGCTAATACTTCCAGGACTATGTTGAACAGGAGTGGTGAGAGTGGGCATCCTTGTCTTGTTCCTGTTCTTAGGGGAAATGGTGTTAGTTTTTGTCCATTGAGTATGATGTTGGCTGTGGGCCTGTCATATATGGCTTTTATTATGTTGAGGTATGATCCTTGTATTCCAACCTTTCTGAGAGTTTTTATCAAAAATGGGTGTTAGATTTTGTCGAATGCTTTTTCTGCATCAATTGATATGACCATGTGGTTTTTTTCTTTCAATTTGTTTATGTGATGTATCACGTTTATTGATTTACGGATGTTGTACCATCCTTGCATCCCTGGGATAAATCCGACTTGGTCATGGTGTATGATCCTTCTGATGTACTGCTGGATCCGAATTGCTAAGATTTTGTTGAGGATTTTGGCATCTATGTTCATGAGGGATATTGGCCTGTAACTCTCTTTCATTGTGTTGTCTTAACCTGGTTTTGGTATTAGGGTGATGCTGGCTTCATAGAATGTGCTTGGAAGTGTTCCTTCCTCTTGAAATTTTGTAGTAGTCTGAGGAGGATAGGTTTTAGTTCTTCCTTGAAAGTTTGGTAAAACTCCCCTGAGAAGCCGTCTGGTCCTGGGCTTTTGTTTGCTGGAAGCTTTTTGATGACTGCTTCAATTTCTTCTATAGTTATTGGCCTATTGAGATTTTTAGATTCTTCCTGATTGAGTTTTGGAATGTTGTATTTTTCTAGGAATTTGTCCATTTCCTCTAGGTTGTCTAGTTTGTTGGAGTAGAGTTGTCCATAGTATTGTTTAACAATCATTAGTGTTTCTGTGGGGTCTGTTGTTATTTCGCCTCTATCATTTGTGATTTGGTTTATTTGGGTCCTCTCTCTTTGCTTCTTGGTGAGCCTGGCTAGGGGTTTGTCAATCTTGTTTATCCTTTCAAAGAACCAGCTCTTGGTTTCATTGATTTTCTGTATTGTTTTTTTGGTCTCTATTTCATTTATTTCTGCTCTAATCTTTATTATCTCCTTCCTTCTGCTCACTCTGGGGTTTTCTTGTTGCTCTCTTTCTAATTCTTTGAGTTGAAGAGTTAGATGATTTACTACCATTTTTTCTTGTTTTTTGAGATAGGCCTGTAGAGCTATAAACTTCCCTCTCAGGACTGCTTTCATTGTGTCCCATAGGTTTTGGATTGTTGTGTTTTCATTGTCATTAGTGTCCAGGATGTTTTTAATTTCTTCTTTGATCTCATTGGTAACCCAATCAATATTTAATAACATGCTATTCAGCTTCCAAGTGTTTGAGTATTTTGGGTTGTTTTTATTGTAATTTATTTCTAACATTATGCCATCGTGGTCTGAGAAGATGCTTTTTATGATTTCAATCTTCTTGAATTTGTGGAGACTTTGCTTGTGACCCAATATGTGGTCTATTTTTGAATATGTCCCATGAGCACCTGAGAGGAATGTATATTCCGTGGCTTTGGGGTGAAGTGTTCTGAAGATGTCAATTAAGTCCATCTTATCTAGTGTTTCATTTAGGATTGCTGTTTCTTTGCTGATTGTTTGTCTAGCGGATTTACCCAGTGATGTCAGTGGTGTATTAAAATCCCCTACTATGATTGTATTGTTGTCGATCTCTTCCCTGATATCTTCCAGGAGTTTTCTTATGTATGTGGGTCCTCCTGCATTGGGTGTATATATGTTTATCAGGGTTATATCCTCTTGTTGTATTGATCCCTTTAGTATTATGAAGTGGCCTTCCTTATCTTTTGTTATGGCCTTCACTTTGAGATGTATTTTGTCCGATATAAGTATTGCTTCCCCAGCTTTCTTTTCCTATCCATTTGCCTGAAAGATATTTTTCCATCCCTTCACTTTCAGCCTGTGTGAGTCCCTTCTAATGAGGTGGGTCTCTTGTAGACAGCAGATGTATGGGTCATGTTTTTTTATCCATTCAGCCACTCGATGTCTTTTGGTTGGAGCATTTAGTCCATTTACGTTTAAAGTTATTATTGAAAGGTACTTGTTTGTAGCCATTTCTTTGTGTGTGTGTGGCTGTTTTCTTTCTGAGATTTTTATTTCTTCTTTTTACACCAGTCCCTTTAGCATTTATTGCATTACTGGCTTGGTGGTGATAAACTCCCTTAGCCCTTTTTTGTCTGTGAAGCTTCTTATTTCCCCTTCAATTTTGAATGATAGCCTTGCTGGATAGAGTATTCTTGGATTCAGTCCTTTGCTTTGCGTCACTTTGTACATTTCCGTCCATTCTTTTCTGGCCTGATGTGTTTCTGTTGAGAAATCATTTGATAATCTAATGGGAGATCCCTTGTATGTAACTTTCCGTCTCTCTCTTGCACCCTGTAAGATTCTCTCTTTGTCCTGAACATTTGCCATGGTAATTATGATGTGTCTTGGTGTGGGTCTTTTCGGGTTCACCTTGTTTGGGACTCTCTGTGCTTGTGTGACTTTTTTCTTCCCCACCTCAGGGAAGTTTTCTGATATTATTTATTCGAATAGGTTTTCTAATCCATGTTCATCTTTCGGTTGTTCTGGCACCCCTATTATTCGTATGTTGTTTCATTTCATGTTGTCCCAAAGCTCCCTTAGGGTCTCCTCCTGTCTTTTAATTTTTTTCTCCAATTGCAGTACAGTTTGAGTGTGTTTTGCTTCCTTGTCTTCTAATTCACTAATTCGGTCCTCCACTTCCCCTAGTCTACTCTTGATACTTTTAATGGTGTTTTTTATTGCAGCTATGTCGCTCTTCATTTCTTCTTGGGACTTACTTAAGTTGTTAATTTTTTCATCTGTTTCTTCTTGCTTCTTGCATAGGTAGTTAATATTTTCATCTGTTTCTTCTAGCTTCTTGCATATGGTATTGATTTTTTCCTCCGTCCGGTGCATGTACTCTAGGACCCTTATTCTGAATTCTTTTTCCATCATGTTGCATGCCTCTGTCTCACTTAGCTGCTTTTCTGGCAAGTCCTCCTTTTCTTTTCTTTGGGGGTTTCTTTGTCTACCCATGTTTGATCTCACTGACATATCTAGTTGTTGAGTGGTTCAGTGGCTGCTCCCTGGGTGGCAGTGGCTGCTCCCTGGGTGGCAGTGGCTCCTCGGGCTGTGGTTGCTCCTTGGGCAGTTGTGGTAGCAGCTGCTTCTCCGTTGGTAGCAGGGCCTCTGGTGGGTGCTGTTCACAGCTATGGTGGCTCTTCTGGCTGGTGGAGGGAGACTTCACACACAGTAACTGTTCCCCAGACAGAGTGTGTGGTGATCAGGAGGCCACTGTTGCTTGAATCTGCTGCGTTGATTTAAAGGCACCAAATACAACACAACAAGGCACAACGTACCAGGCACTGAACACGAATGTATTTATGATATTAATAACCCCAAATAAAGGTGGCCACCCGAGCAAAGAGAGTTAGGAGATAAGGAGGAAAGAAGAGAAAGAGATAGAAGAGAAAAAAGAAAGAAAGAAAAAAAAAGGAGTGCAAAAATGAAATTGGAAAAGGGGAGGGAAAAAAAGAAGAGGAAAAGAAAAAAAAAGTAAGAGAGAAAAGAGAATGAAGTATAATAGGGGAAGAGACTATTTATATGAGGAGAAAACTCATATAGAACCGCCAATAATCCCAACAAATTACAGCAACAGATTCCTGGAGATGAATACCAACTACAAACAACCAATAATATCAATCGACGCAAGGGAAAACAGAAGCACAGAAATAACCGGGGGGGGGGGCAGAAAAATAAAAAGAATAAGCAGAATAACCTCACAAATAATCCTAAAAAAGACCCCAATATACTCATCAATCAAGCAAACAACAATAAAACAATAGAGAGAGAAAAGAAGAAGAAGAAAAAAAATTTGGATAGTGAAGGAAGATAAGGGAGACGTGTATAAGGATTTAGAGCAGGGGATTGGACAAAGGTTATATAAGTAGGGTGAAATTTTGACAGGGGGTAAAAAGAATAGAAAAAATCTAAAGCTGGAGTAGGGTAAGAGAAACAGGACAACAAAAGGGAAAAAGTGGGGAAGAGGGTTTAGCACAGAGGCAAAATTGAGGTAGAGAGAAATGTTGCTAAAGGAACGATGAAAATAGAATGGAGAACATTAGTCCCAAAATAAAATAAAGACAAAATAAAATGACACTTTAAAAAATGGTAAAATGGTAGCAGTAATAATACTAGTTAAAAATAAAAATGTAGTAATTGAAAGGGTAAAATCAGGTGATGGGAAAAAGAAAAGAAAAAAAAAGAAAAAAAAAGAAAAAAATTTTTCCTTAGTTAAAAGGTGAAAAAGTAATTAAAAAAAAATAAAAATGTGCAGTAATGCAGGTGCTTCAGATCTTCTACTCTTCTTTTTGGCATGCCCGGAATTCAGGAGAATGTTGAATTTCCCTCTGATACACTGTTCCTCCATGTTATAAGCCACAGTCCTGATTTTAAGGCAGGCCGTATTGTTTCCCCATACTGCCTTATCTGTATTTACAGAAGAGTCAGTTCGTGGCTCTGCCTCTGGGTGGCAGTGTGTCGGGATTGACCTCCAAGGCTATAAGTCCTCTCTGACCAGGAGTTCTCTATTGTACGTGAACCAGCTCCGCCCAAACCTGGCTCCCCAGGCGCCACTCCCAGCTCTGTTTCCCAGGCTCCCCAAAAACAATCTTCCCCTACAGGCTCCGCTAGCGACCCCAACTGGGCAATCCCATGCACTGGGTTCAACAATCAAACTCACAGATTTAAGAGGAAGTGTGTAAACAAGAGCCTGGGAAGCTGTGAGAACTCGCAGGGCTCCATCTTCCAGATCTGCGAGGAGTCTCTGCACGCGCTCTGGCCCCTGGCACCAAGTAGCCGGCCAGCTGGAAGAATCTGAGGCTGCCCCTTTGCATCCAGTCCAACTATGGGCTTATTTATAGTGTTACCTGCTCCGAGCAGCCCTGTGGAAGCCCTCCCCACTTGCGGGTCACGCTGGCCTCAATGGGCGAGGACTTTGTGGGGCGCAGATTTCCCCCGCGCACGCGTCGCGCCCGTTCCTCGCTCCAACCTGAATTGCAAACCGCACCTTTGGGGGGAGTCTAACCTTTCCTTGGGGGGAAGCAGGTCTTTCCGTGGGGGGAAGCAGGTCTCCTCTGAGTTCATGTAGTCGTGCTGCTTGAGAACCGTTGCCTCCAGGTTAGTAGCCAATCTCTGGATGCGGATAACAGCTGCTCAAGATGGCGCGGTCTCACGGCTGAGCTGGCGCCCAGGGGGAGGTTTCAGCCTCAATCTCTAACCATCCCCATTTTCTAGGAGTTCTCTGTCTTTCCTGGCTGCAGGCTGTTTCTCAGCTGAATCTCCTCTGCTTGCTCGGGCTGTATGTTACTCGTTTCAGCTGCTTGGCCTTATCTGCTCCGGGACAAAGCACCAACACGTCCGTCTAAACCTCCGCCATTTTTTTTATCCCCGTTTCTGATTTTGTTTATTTGGGTCCTCTCTCTTTGCTTCTTGGTGAGCCTGGCTAGAGGTTTGTCAATCTTGTTTATCCTTTCAAAGAACCAGCTCTTGGTTTCATTGATTTTCTGTATTGTTTTTTTTTTTGGTCTCTATGTCATTTATTTCTGCTCTAATCTTTATTATCTCCTTCCTTCTGCTCACTCTGGGGTTTTCTTGTTGCTCTCTTTCTAATTCTTTGAGTTGAAGAGTTAGATGATTTACTACCATTTTTTCTTGTTTTTTGAGATAGGCCTGTAGAGCTATAAACTTCCCTCTCAGGACTGCTTTCATTGTGTCCCATAGGTTTTGGATTGTTGTGTTTTCATTGTCATTAGTGTCCAGGATGTTTTTAATTTCTTCTTTGATCTCATTGGTAACCCAATCAATATTTAATAACATGCTATTCAGCTTCCAAGTGTTTGAGTATTTTGGGTTGTTTTTATTGTAATTTATTTCTAACATTATGCCATCGTGGTCTGAGAAGATGCTTTTTATGATTTCAATCTTCTTGAATTTGTGGAGACTTTGCTTGTGACCCAATATGTGGTCTATTTTTGAATATGTCCCATGAGCACCTGAGAGGAATGTATATTCCGTGGCTTTGGGGTCAAGTGTTCTGAATATGTCAATTAAGTCCATCTGATCTAGTGATTCATTTAGGATTGCTGTTTCTTTGCTGATTGTTTGTCTAGCGGATTTACTCAGTGATGTCAGTGGTGTATTAAAATCCCCTACTGTGATTGTATTGTTGTCGATCTCTTCCCTGATATCTTCCAGGAGTTTTCTTATGTATGTGGGTGCTCCTGCATTGGGTGTATATATGTTTATCAGGGTTATATCCTGATATATAAGGTGTATAAGGATTGTAAAAGGGATTTATAAGTAGGGTGAAATTTAGACAGGGGGTAAAAAGAATAGGGAAAATATAAAGCAGGATTAGGGTAAGAGAAACAGGACAGCAAAAGGGCAAAAGAGGGGAAGAGGGTTTTAGCACAGAGGCAAAATTGAGGTAGAGGAAAATGATGCTAAAGGAACGATGAAAATAGAATGGAGAACACTAGTCCCAAAATAAAATAAAGACAAAATAAAATGACACTTTAAAAAATGGTAAAATGGTAGCAGTAATAATACTAGTTAAAAATAAAAATGTAGTAATTGAAAGGGTAAAATCAGCTGATGAAAAAAGAAAAAAAATGATTTCTTAGTTAAAAGGTGAAAAAATAATTAAAAAAATAATTAAAAATGTGCAGTAATGCAGGTGCTTCAGATCTTCTACTCTTCTTTTTGGCATGCCCGGAATTCAGGAGAATGTTGAATTTCCCTCTGATACACTGTTCCTCCATGTTATAAGCCACAGTCCTGATTTTAAGGCAGGCCGTATTGTTTCCCCATACTGCCTTATCTGTATTTACAGAAGAGTCAGTTCGTGGCTCTGCCTCTGGGTGGCAGTGTGTCGGGATTGACCTCCAAGGCTATAAGTCCTCTCTGACCAGGAGTTCTCTATTGTACGTGAACCAGCTCCGCCCAAACCTGGCTCCCCAGGCGCCACTCCCAGCTCTGTTTCCCAGGCTCCCCAAAAACAATCTTCCCCTACAGGCTCCGCTAGCGACCCCAACTGGGCAATCCCATGCACTGGTTTCCCAGACAGCCTTTATCTGTGTTTACAGAAGAGTCAGTTCGTGGCTCTGCCTCTGGGTGGCAGTGTGTCGGGCTTGACCTCTGAGGCTATAGGTCCTCTCTGACCAGGTGTTCTCTATTTTACCTGAAACTGGTTTGTGGAAAGTCCTCCGCCCAGAGCTGGTTCCCCAGTCCTCACTCCCCGCTGTGTTTCCCAGGCTCCCCCAAAACAACCTTCCCTTACAGGCTCTGCGACTGACCCCAACTGGGTAATCCCATGCACTGGGTTCAACAATCAAATGCACAGATTTAAGAGGAAGTGTAAAAAACACGAGCCTGGGAAGCTGTGAGAACTCGCAGGGCTCCACCTTCCAGGTCTGGCCCCAACGGCCGCGGACTTTGTGGGGCGCAGAGTTCCCCCTGCGCGAGTTCCACTCTCCAACCTAAATTGCAAACCGCACCTTTGGGGGAAGTGTAACCTTTCCGTGGGGAGAAGCAGGGCTCCTCTGAGTTCACGTAGTCGTGCTGCTTGAGAGCCGTTGCTTCCAGGTTATTAGCTGGTCTCTGGATGCCGGTAACAGCCACTCAAGATGGCGTGGTCTCCGTGGCTGAGCTGGCGCACCGGGAGAGGTTTTAGCCTCAGTCTCTAACCATTCCCTTTTTCTAGGAGTTCTCTGTCTTTCCTGGCTTCAGACTGTCTCTCAGCTGAATCTCCTCTGCTTATTTGGGCTGTATATTACCCGTTTCAGCTGCTCGTCCTTATCTGCTCTGGGACAAGGCACCGTCAAGTCCGTCTAAACCTCCGCCATTTCTCATTCCCCTTTACTACTGTATTTTAATCCACTCATCTGCTGATGGGCATTTAGGCTGTTCCCAAATCTTACCTATTATAAATTGTGCTGCTAAAAACATAGGGGTGCATATGTCCTTTCTGATTGGTTTTTCTGATTTCTTAAGATATATTCCTAGAAGTGGGATTACTGGGTCAAATGGGAATTCCATTTTTAATTTTTTGAGGAAACTCCATACTGTTTTCCACAGTGGTTGCACCAGTCTGCATTCCACCAGTAGTGCACGAGGGTTCCTTTTTCTCCTCACCCTCACTGACACTTTTTGCTTGTTTGTATTTTTGTCTGCCAAGAGCATTTCTTCCTGCTGAAAAAGGCTTTCTCCCCCATTTAAGCAATTGTATCCTATATAATCTATGTATGCTAATAAAAGGGTAATATGCTAACTAGACCAGGTCGAGTGGCCATCTTCTGGATGTCCAACTTCCTTTCAGACAAAGCCATGGTGGTGGGGACCAAGGAAGAGTCAGTTAGGGGCAATCAGGCAGGCAGGAGAGGGAAGTTGGGGGCAAGATCAGGTCAGCAGGGGAGGAAAGTTGGGGGCAACCAGGCCAGCAGGGGAGGACAGTTAGGGGCTTTCAGGCAGGCAGAGGCAGTTAGGGGCAATCAGGCAGGCAGACAGAGATGTTAAGGGTGATCAAGCAGGCAGGCAGAGGGGTTAGGGGCAATCAGACAGGTATGCAGAGTGGTTAGGGGTGATCAGGCAGGCAGGCAGTGAGTGGTTAGGAGCCCGTGGTCCCAGATTGCAAGAGGGATATCTGATGGAAAAGGGTGCAGGCTTGTGGTAAATGTTTCCCTCCACGTCCCGCGTGGTTCAGAGTTCAGGATCTGGAAGAGGAGCCACACACAAATGAAAGAGAAAAGACAAGAGATAATTTGGGAATATTGGGGGACCAGGTGGGTAAGTCCAACTCAAGAGGAAGGACTTCCACTGGTGCTCAGGCCGTGCCAACCTTTTATTGGTTTGGGATACACCCATAGCCCTTAGGCAGGCAATTTCAAGTAACAGGCAGACTAGCCCATCAGCAAGGATTTACATAATAATAAATGGGGAAGTTGCTTCAGCTACCATTGTCTGGACTAACAATGGGTGCACAGCCCTGACCTTTGCAAGGGCTTCAAGGATCACCAGCCTTCCGGGTTCCTTGTCCACACCTCTCTGCTAGTGAAAACAATAGGCCAGGGGTCCTCAAACTATGGCCTGCGGGCCACATGCGGCCTGCCGAAAACATTTATTTGGCCCTCCGGGTGTTTTTGCCGCCGTTGCTGCCTGTTGCTTAGCAGCCGACTAGTTTTTTTTTTAAACTATAGTCTGGCCCTCCAACGGTCTGAGGGACAGTGAACTGGCCCCCTGTTTAAAAAGCTTGAGGACCCCTGCAATAGGCGGTCTCCCACACAGGCTGGGCTGAGGGACCTTTCCCCCCCTTGTGCATGAATTTCATGCACCAGGCCACTAGTACACCAATAATAAACTCACAGAAATAGAAACAAACAAACAGGAAAAAAAAATCCCACTTACCATTGCACAAAAAAAATTAAGGTACCTAGGAATAAACTTAACTACAGGTAAAAGACCTGTACTCAGAAAACTACAGAACATTAAAGAAAGAGATAGAGAAGATATAAACAAATGGAAGAATATACCATGTTCATGGATTAGTATAATCAACATCATTAAAATGTCCATACTACACAAAGCAATCTGTAGATTCAATGCAATCCCCATTAAAATACCAACAGCATATTTCACAGACCTAGAACAAACTCTCCAAAAATTCATATGAAATAAAAAAGACCTAACAGCGTCAAGGTGGGGAGGACCTGACCTGAGGTACTGCTCACATGGTCGTCGGTTTTGAGCATTTATTTACCCTTGGGCTCGGCCGTGCATTGGCTGGGGACAGTCTAGGCCCAGCGAAGACCAGGGCCCTTCCAGTGTGGGTGGAGGGTCCACCCCTCCTCAGCCTGTGGCTCACTTGGCCTCACCGCCTGGAGCCATCCCTTGCCCTGATTTCCAGTGTGGGCTGAGGATCCAGTGAGTTCCACGGCAACAGCTCCCCAGCAAAGTGGATTCCCCAGTGGACCCAGCAGTGAGTGCTTCCTCCCAGATCCAGACATGGCCTCCACCTTCAACCCCCGGGAGTGTAAGCTGTCTAAACAAGAAGGCCAGAGCTATGGCTTCTTCCTGCGGATTGAGAAGGACACTGACGGCCACCTGGTGTGGGTGGTGGAGAAGGGCAGCCCTGCAGAGCGGGTGGGGCTCCAGGATGGAGACAGAGTTCTCAGTATCAACGGCGTCTTTGTGGACAAGGAAGAACATAAACAGGTGGTGGATCTGGTCTGAAACAGCGGGAATTCAGTGACTTTTCTAGTTCTGGATGGGGATTCCTATGAGAAAGCCATGAGAGAAAAGGTAGACTTGAAAGAGTTGGGTCAGAGTCAGAAGCGGCCAAGTCTGAATGATAAGAAACTGCCCTCTGTGATGAATGGAGGAGCCCAGGCGTGGACCCAGCTACGGCTCTGCTACCTGGTGAAGGAGGGGAGCAACTTTGGCTTTTCTCTGAAGACCGTCCAAGGTATAAAGGGGGTGTACATGACTGATATCACCCCGCAAGGTGTGGCTATGAAAGCAGGTGTCCTGGCGGATGATCACTTGATCGAGGTGAATGGAGAGAATGTAGAAGTTGCCACTCAGGAGGAAGTGGTTGAAAAGGTGAGGAAATCAGGAAGCCGTGTCACGTTCCTGCTGGTGGACAAGGAAATGGACCAGCACCATAGAGAGCAGAATATCAAACTCAAGAGAGAAACAGCCAGTTTGAAATTACTGCCCCACCAGCCCCAGGTGGTTGAGATGAAGAAGGGAAGCAATGGCTATGGTTTCTACCTGAGGGCAGGCCTGGAGCAGAGAGGTCAATTCATCAAAGACATAGATTCTGGAAGTCCAGCAGAGGAGGCTGGCTTGAAGGCCAACGACCTGGTAATTGCTGTCAACGGCGAGTCTGTGGAATCCCTCAATCATGACAGCGTGGTGGAGATGATCAGGAAGAGTGGAGATCAGACTTCACTGTTGGCAGTAGACAAAGAGACGGACAGCATATACAGGCTGGCTCATTTTTCTCCATTTCTCTACTATCAAAGTCAACAACTGCCTAATGATTCTGTCAAGGAGGCCCTGGTTCCTGCGCCTGCGCCTCTGGCCAGCTCAAGTCCAGATCATAAGCCTAAGCTGTGCAGGCTGGTTAAAGGTGACAATGGCTACGGCTTCCACTTAAATGCGATTCGGGGTCAGCCAGGCCCATTTGTCGAAGAGGTGCAGGAGGGCAGCCCTGCCCAGCTGGCAGGGCTAGAGGATGAGGACGTCATCATTGAAGTGAATGGGGTGAATGTGCTGGACGAACCCTTTGAGAAGGTGGTAGACAGAATCCAGAGCAGTGGGAAGAATGTCACGCTCTTAGTCTGTGGAAAGAAGGCCTACGATTATTTCCAGGCAAAGAAAATCCCTATTGTTTCCTCCATGGCTGACCCACTGGATGTACCCCTTGATTCCAAAGAAGAAACATGGGTGGAGTCAGAGCTCGACTCACACATGGCAAAAGAACGAGCCCACAGTACAGCCTCGCAGTCTTCTTCCAATTCTGAGGATACAAGGATATGATGAGAACGAACAATGGCTGTGGCTGAGCGCTGTTTCTGGGTATTTAATAGGAATCCTTTCCAAGGGATGAATAGCCACCCACCTGCTGTCTCTGGTGAAAAACGCTCTGGAAATGGCCCATCACGTGCAATTGTTTTCTGTTGTCATTTGTCTAGAGTGCCTATTGCTGATGGCTTATTTATGGTCAACTTAGGAGACCCTAACGTGGGACCAGATTCTTTTCATGTAATCTCTTCCAAGCTTCAACTTAACTCTATTTCTCTGTATGATGATATCTCTTACTTCTATGGGCTCCTTGAGCACCAAAGATGATTCATAAATCTGTTAATGTGAAGCTGCTAATTAAAGGACGTGAGTTTGCCTATTAAAATTATGCTTTTTAAAGAATGTGTGGTTACTAAAATAAATGCCATTAAAAATGAAAAAAAAAGACCCCGAATAGCCACAGTAATCTTGAGAAAGAAGAACAAAGTTGAAGGTTTCACAATACCTGATATCAAGCTATATTATAAAGCCATTGTTCTCAAAACTGCCTGGTACTGGCACAAGAACAGACTTATAGACCAATGGAACAGAACTGAGAACCTAGAACAGTTTCATTGCCCTAAAATATCCCATGTGGTTAATCTTTTTAATGCTCCACTTCTTTCTCCAAATTCCTGGCAAACACTGATCTTCTAACTATATTGTGCCTCTCCCAGACACAACATAATTGGAATGATCCAATATGTAGCCTTTTCAGGTGTCTTTTGCTTATGAATATGAAGTTAAGATTCCTCCCTGTGTTTTCATGACTTGCTAACCCATTTATTTTTATTTCTTAATGACACTGCATTGTATGCACACACCAAAATTTGTTTGTTTGTTCATCTATTGAAGCACATCTCAGTTGTTTTCAGGTAAGTGATTATGAATAAAGCTGCTATAACATCCATGAGTAAGATTTTGTGTGGAAATACATTTTCAAGTCAGTTGGGTAAATGCCTAAATGTACACTTGTTAGATCACATTATAAGATTATATTTAGCTTTGTAAGAAACTACTAATCTGTCTTGTAAAGTAACTTTGCCATTTTTTAAAAATATATTTCTTTATTGATTTCAGAGAGGAAGGGAGAAGGAGAGAGAGATAGAAACATCAATGATGAGAAAGAATCATTGATTAGCTGCCTCCTGCACACCCCCTACTGGGGAACAAGCCCACAACCCAGGCACGTGCCCTCGGCCGGAATCGAACCTGGGACCCTTCAGTCCGCAGGCTGACGCTCTATCCACTGAGCCAAGCTGGCTAGGGCAACTTTGCCATTTTTATTCCCATCAACAATGAATGAGAGGTCTTATGACTGCATCCTCATTGGCATTTGATAATGTCAGATTTGGGGATTTTAACTATTCTAATAGCTATTTGGTAATATCTCATTATTGTTTTAATTTGCTATTCTCTAATAACTAATGGTAAGCAGCATATTTTCTTATTCTTATTTTTCATCTATACATTTTTCATTTTACTGTATCAATTACAGTTTACTTTCAATATCATTTTCAGGTGAACAGCATAGTGGTTAATCATATACCTTATAAAGTGTCCCCTTATTCAGTATCCATCTAGCACCATATATAGATATCACAATATTATTGACAATATTTCCTATGTTGTACTTTATAGTCCTCTGACTATTTTATAACTATCAATTTGTATTTCTAAATCCTTTAAAAAATTTTTTAAAACCAAATCTTCCAACCCCCCTCCCTTCTGGCAACCATCAGTATGTTTTTGTGTTTGTTTTAGTTTTGTTTGTTCATTTATTTTGTTCCCTAGACTCTACATATAAGTAAACCATATGTTTTTTTTTCTCTGACTGAATTATTTCACTGAGAAAAATATTCTAGGACCATCCGTGTTGTTGCAAATGGTAAGAATTCATCCTTCTTTTATGGCTAATATTTCATTGTATATATGTATTACAGATTTTTTTATCTACTCCCTTACCAATGAGCACTTGGGTTGCTTCCATATATTGGCTACTGTATATAACACTGCAGTTAACATAGGGGTGCATGTGGAGTTTTTTGTTTTGAGTTTCTTCAGATAAATCTCAAGAAGTGGAATGGCTGAGTCATAAAGCAGTTATATTTTTATTTTTTTGAGGAAATTCCATGGTTTTTAATAGTGATTGCACCAATCTGCCTTCCCACCAACAGTGCAGAGGGTTCCCTTTTCTCTACATACTTGATGACACTTGTCATTTGTTAAAGATAGCCATTCTGAGAGATGTGAGGTGACAGCCCAATTGTGGTTTTAATTTGCATTTTTGACAATTAGTGACATTGAGTATTCTTTCATATGTCTATTTGCCATCTGTATGTCCTTTTTGGAGAAGTGTTTATTCAGGTCCTCTGATCATTTTTTAAATGCATTGTTGGTTTTTTGGTGTTGAGTTGTAGGAGTTCTTTATAAATTTTGGATATTAATCTCTTATCAGATATATCATTGGCAGATATGTTCTGCCATTTAGTATGTTGTCTTTTCATTTTGTTGATGTTTTTTCTTGTGTAAAAACATTTTTAGCTTGATATAGTCCCATTTGTTCATTTTTCTTTTGTTTCCCTGGCTTATCTACCCATTGATGTAAATGGGTGTTAAAATCCCTTAGTATGTCTCTATTACTGTCAATCTCTCTATGGCCAACAATATTTGCTTTATATATTTAGGTTCTCTTATATTTAGTGAATATGTGTTTACAAGGGTTATATCCTCTTATTGATTCATTTATCATTATGTAATATCCTTCATTGTCTCTTATAGCCTTTGTTTTAAAATCTACTTTGTCTGATATAAGTATTGCTACCCAGCTTTTTTTTATGTGTGTTTTTTTTAATGAAATATATTTTTACATCTCTGTACTTTCAGTCTGTGTGTATATTTCATTCTTAAAATTTCTTGTAATATTGTTTTGTTGGTAGTAAACTCCTTATCTTTTTCCTTATCTGGGAATCGCTTTATTTCACCTTCTATTTTTTTAATTAAAATTTTTAATCCTATCTAATAAAAGACAAGGGAAGGCGAGGCAAGACTCTACCAGTGGTTCTCAACCTTCTGGCCCTTTAAATAATTTTTTTTCCTTTTCTTTTTTTATTAAAAAATAGATCAAGAAAATATACACACTTCAGCCCACCTGCCAGAGTGAGCTTTGAAAAGGCCAAAGTGCTGTAGGGAGGGGTGCCAGTTCTGGGTGCCCAGGCTTTCTCCTTTGGAGAAAAGAGGTGTCCTTGGCCAGCATAAGAGATCATAATCTGGACCACATTGTGGAGCAGGGCAAGGGCAGACAGAAGGGGGAGGGACAGCTAGAGCAGAGATGGCTGAGGGCAACTGGAGGCCCAGGTAGAAGGACAGAGCCTGCATAGCACTGCCACCCACACAAGGTCCTTGGCCTTGTCCTCCAAGGACTCTGCACTGCCTGGCTTCCTCTCCCCTCTGCCAGCCACAGGCCCCAGGACTCTTTCCAGCCAGGGCAGCTGCAATCAGGCATTGAGAGCCTTCCAGCGCTCACTGTCCGTGCTGTTGATGCTGCCGGTATGGCAGGGCATAGAAGCGATGTCATCCAGGTAGGACACTCCGCTGGCTGAGTCGAACTGTGTGCTGGCAACACCTGCTGCCTCTAGGCCCTCCCGCCGGGTTACAGCATAGGGATGGGGCAGGTGCATGTCTGGTTCCTCAGTCTCATCCACTTGGCATTTGTAGGAGAAAAGGATCTTTGGCTCCGAGCTGAAAAAACCGCGGAGGAAGGCCACATAGATGAGGGGCGCGAAGAAGCTGAAGTAGAGGAACGTGGTGGCGTCTACACAGCAGAGCCCCTCGATGATGTCAGCACAGAGCACTGTGCACTGAATCTTGCCCTCGTACCCTGCCTGGCCCCACCCTGGCCCGGCCCCTGCCCTGCTCCAGGAGATTGGAGCCCTGCCCTGAGCACATACAGCTGCGAAAAGTCCATGTACAATTTAAAGAATGGTGCCAAATGGGGAGGTTTGACAGTTACTCCCCCTTCAGCCTTGCCACCCCTCTAGCGCCCCCCTAGCACTTCCCCCTCCCCCTAGCCAGCGCCTCCAGGGATGACCACCGCTAGAGGGCTGCTGGCCAGAGCCCGCCCCTCCGAGGCCTGTGGAACCCTCTGAAAAGCTTCCATAGCTACAGTCCCAGGAAACAATCATGCCCTCCTCCCCTAATCAGCACCTGCTACCTGCGAGGGTACCCATGGGCTTAAAAATAACAATCCCTTCCCATTTAGACATCACTTACTTGATGAAACATTTCTAGGTTTATTAGCTCAGAACCTCCTCATGACAACCCATCGAGGTAGGTGGAGAAGAGATTACAATTCCCATGGTATATGCGTATGCAGAAATGAAGCTCAGAGAGGAAAAGTGTCAAGCACAGTGGTTCCCAAGGTGCAGCACACGCCCCACGGGCGGGGGGGGGGGGGGCAATTTGATTTTAAGTGGGGACAATTCCAGAATGAGTTAACAGTGAATTTTTTGCATTTCTTATGGTTCGAAGGGGCCTCATCTACAGCATATCCTATATAATGAAAGGATAATATGTAAATGACCGAATGGTGGAATGACCGGTCACTATGCTGTGCACTGACCACCAAGGGGCAGACACTCAATGCAGGAGCTGCCCTCTGCTGGTCAGTGTGCTCCCACAAGGGGAGAGCCGCTCAGCCAGAAGCCAGGCTCACAGCTGGCAAGCACAGCAACAGTGGTGGAAGCCTCTCCCGCCTCCGTGGCAATGCTAAGGATGTTCGACTGACGGCTTAGGCCCACTAAGCCATCAGTTGGACATCCCCCCAGGGCTCCCCGACTGTGAGAGGGCACAGGCCACACTGAGGGACCCCCCCAGTGCACGAATTTCGTGCACTGGGCCTCTAGTGTTTATATAATTGTAGGTGTCCCCCTTTTCCCTGCCTTTTATCCACCTCCAACAACCCCCACATCTCTCTCCCTTGGCCTTCACCAAACTATTGTTCATGACAATGGGGTATGCATATATATATATATATATATATATATACTAGAAGCCCCATGCACAAAAATTTGTGCGGTGGCGGGGGTGTCCCTCAGCCCAACCTGTGCCCTCTCACAGTCTGGGACCCCTCGGGAGATAACCACCTGCTGGCTTAGGCCCACTCACCTGGTGGCAGATGGCACGCCCAATCCCGAGGTGTCTGCCCCGTATCCCCCGGTTGCAGATGGCAGGCTCGGATCCCGAGCTGGGTCCGGCGGCCGCTCAGATAGTGCTGCTGCCCACCCCGCCCACCCCACCCCACACACCACAGGCCCGGATCCTGCGCTGGGGCGGGCGGAGGCTCGGGATCGTGCTGCCGCCAGCCACAGGCGGGGCGGCACAGAGGGATTTGCCTGCATTATGCAAATTAGCCACCATCTTTGTTGGCGGTTAATTTGCATATCACGCTGATTAGCCAATGGGAGGCGTAGTGAAGGTATGGTCAATCACCATGTTTGTCTATTATTAGATAGGATTCTTTAGCTAATCCCTTTACCTTCTTTATCTAGTCACCCCAACTTACCTTCTATTTTAAGTATTAGCCTTGTTGGGTATAGTATTTTGGGTTGTATTTCCTTGGTTTTCATCACTTTAAATATTTTGTGCCATTCCCTTCTGCCCTGAAATGTTTCTGTTGAGAAAGCAGCTGACAGTCTTATGGGAGCTTACTTGTAGGTAACTGTCTTTCTCTTGCTGCTTTTAAGATTCTCTCCTTGTCTTTAATCTTTGCCATTTTAATTATGATGTGTCTTAGCATGGGCATGTTTGGGTTCACCTTATTTGGACTCTCTGCAGTTCCCAGATATGTATGTCTTTTTTCTTCACCAGGTATGGGAATTTTTCTGCCATTTTTTCTTCATATAGGCTCTCTATTTCTTGTTTTTGTTCTTTTTCTTCTGGTACCCTTATGTTGTGAATGTGCTTATGCTTCATGCTGTCACAGAGGTCCTCTAGATTATCCTCTTTACAAAACATATTTTTATTTTGCTGATCTGTTTTTGCTATATTGTCTTCCAAATTACTTATTCAATCCCCTGCTTCATCTATCCTGCTGTTGATTCCTTCTAGTGCTGTGGTTCCCAATGTGGGGGACACACCCCACAGGGAGGCAATTTGATTTTTAAGGGAGGCAATTCGAGAATGAGTTATTAACAGTGAATTTTTTGCATTTCTTATGGTTCTAGGGTCTTCATATACAGTATATAAATATATAGTGACATATTTATGCATTTCAGTTCTCTATTGTATGTTTTGAAACTTTATTTGCTATTTCTTCATATTATTTCATATTATTATTATTTAACAATTTCTTAGTGATTTCTTCCTCAGTACTTCAACTGTCCCTTCGTTCTTTTACTTTCTCTTTCATGAATGCCATGTTCTTTGTAAGCTTGTTTAGACCAAGTTAATGGCCTTTTAGGCTTCCTCCACATGAATAGGAGTTCACTTTTTGAATAATAAAAATTATATGTCACAGGTGTACATCAGGATTTTAGAGATGCTTAGGTTGGGCATGGCTAAAAAAATGGTTGGGAATCACTGTTCTAGTATGTTTTTTATTTCTGACTGTTTATTTCTTTTTTTTTTAATGGTTTCTATGTCTTTTTTCTGCTTGTTATTTTTTTGTTGAAGTTGTCACTAAGTTTCTTAAGCATCCTTACAACCATTGTATTGAACTCTATCTGATAGCTTGCTTGACTGCATTGTATTTACTCGTTTTCCTAAGAATTTCTTCTGTTCTTTCACTTGGGGCCTTTTCCCCCCCTCTGTTTTGGCTAACTCTCTGTATTTATTCTGTGTATCAGATTGATTTGCTATGCCTCTTAGTCTTGGTATAGTGGCCTTATGTAATACGTGTCTTGTGATGTTCACTGGTTCAGTCTCCCTGGTAACTTGAATGTTTCTTGTTTGGGTTATGGGAATCCTCCTGTTATAATTGAGTTTTGATTGTTGCTGGCCCATTTTTGGGTGAGGTTTCTCCTCTAGCTATCTATGAGAAGTGACCCTGACTGTTGTGTATAATTACTGTGTAGGGGTTGACACCACAAATCTGAATTTACCTCAATAGTGTCTGATGCCTGCTGACTTCTCCCTTTGTGCCTTTTGTGTAGCTAATTGAGTCATGCTCTGGTGTGGTTTAATCCAGCCACTGGGTGTGTTGGTTCTGGGGCCACTTACGAGGGACTCTAGTATGGGTCAATGTCAGTTACAGCCTGTAAATGGCCCTCAGCTATTTCGTTGGATTTACATAGTGATTCACAGTTTGTGGCTTCCCCTGCTAGACCTGGGTGTGCATGGGAAGAAACCAGCTGTGCACCAAGGCTGGTGTAGACCAGCACCAATTCCAGAGATAAGTTAGCAAAGGATCCCAGGCTAGCTACCTGCTAGCTACCTATTAAGCTCAGTCACTGAAAGAGTATCTGGAGATACACAACCTATATGATAGAGATTCTTATTGAGTTACCAGTAGGGGAGAGTGGTGTTCACCAGATTGATAGAGATTTAAACTCAGTGACTGTGCTGGATCAGAGGCCACTCAGCAACAGTCTCAGGGTACCCCAAGGCCAGCTTCCACCTGATGGATGCCCTCAGGCTTTTGTTATGGGGAAGAATCTTGAGGATTCATCAGGGTGAGGCCAGCAGAGTTCATCAGGCCTAGACAGGCCAAGATTTCCTGTGTCAAGGGAGAGCTCTACACAAAAATAGTGGCACTTGTCTGGCATGTGAGAAAAATAATAGCCCCTGTCCAAGAGCCACACAACTCTGTTTTACCCAGTTTTCCTAACATTCCTGAAGAGTCTTCTGTATCCTGAGACCAGGCTGACCACTACCTGTTGATAATATGGCAGAGTGCAAACTTGGCAGTGCTGGGCTACCAGGAGATGGGAGAATGGAGTTAGTTGTTCACTCATAGGGGAGTGGAGCACCACTGTTCTAGAGTGTGAGGCCGCAGCTCTAGTTCATGAGGAATAGGGTGCCACTTCTCTGGCTCGCCGTATGCAAGACACCACTATTCTAGTGTGGGGCATCTGCTCTTTCCCATGGTGTGGAGGGGTACTGCTGCTCTGGCTCATGTGGGATAAGTCACCACTGCTCTGGTGCTTTGGGTGCATGGTGCAGCTACTCTTGCCTATAGAAATAGGGCAGTAGGTGGTGTTAATGTAAAAACATTCAAACATGTAAAGAATTTTTGTGAGTTTATTTGAGCCAATCTGTCAACAATCGCCGGGAAGCAGTATCTCAACTGATTGGGATAATGCACAAGAGAATGGCAGTTTTTTTCATCTATTTTTATACATTGCAATCAAAGTAGGGGACGTAGGTGAGTTACATGAAATACATTGGTGATAGATTAGAGAGGCAGGAGGAAGCAAAGCAGGGAAACCTCTGGGATTGGATAAAAAGTAAAATGATAGACACATAGTTAGATGGGTGCAGGATAGTTAACAATCAACAATTAACATGATAACAATAACAATGAAGAAATTTGTGGTATCTGTCCTGGTGCCCAGGCACATTAGGTTGTGCCCCAAGAGGTCTAGAAAAAAGGAACTTACAAGTTACCCAGACATTTCAAGGATATATTATCATAGATGTAAAAAGACAGATAGGCTCAGTTAAGGTAAATGCCGACCTTGTCAGTGAAGACACTGGTCTAGGATGTAACTAACTACCCACCATAACTGCTTTTAGTTAAAGTTTACTTTCAGAACATCCTTTGTGGTTACTTTAGGTCTCTGAGTTTTCAAGCTGCCATGAAGGCTTTCCCTGAGCTCATCAGGTTAGTATGTGGCCCCTTTCCTCCACAGTGGGGAGGTGAAAGGGCCTCTGCTTCAGAGCCACACAACTCTGTCTCTGATTCTTCCTGAGTTTTCTCTCAAGATCCCTTCAAGAAAGTCTATACCACAGGCTCAGGCAGCATACTCTTCCACAGGGCATGAACCCAACAGAGCTGGGTGACAGGGAGTTAGGAGGATTGGGCCATTGTATTCTCACATGCTAATGCTGTTTGTAGGGGAGAGCTCAACCAAAGAAAGATAGTGTCTGTGCGTGGTGTGGGAGAGTGACTCAGTACAGGGATGCTGGTGGCTGTCCCTTCAGCTTTCTTCCTGGAACCCCAAAACTAAGTATTTCCTTATATGACTCCAGTTTGCTCTGATTCTCTTTTCCTCAGCCAAAATCCAGGGTGAGTGGAAATGAACAAGATGTTGTGAGTTGGGCCATTATGAGGGCACTTAGGTTTCTAGCAGACTCCTGTCTCTCCTTGGCAAACAAAATCCCCATTGATTTTCAGAGTCATATATTATGTGGATGCCTCTTTTTGGCTCTGGTGCTTCAGGCTTGGGAGCCAAGTGTGGAGTTGAGACCCCATATTCCTTAGGCAGGGTGGGGGGAGGCTTTATAACTAAGATATCCCTTTGGATTCTTAGCTGCAGTATGTGGGTGCTAGGTCAGCCCTTTTTTCATCTTTGCCCTACCTACTAATCTCAATGTGGCTTCTTCTGTAATGATTTTTTAAATAGTTTAGTTGTAATTCCATTTTAGTCCTGGAAGTTTGTATTAATTTCACCTACTCCACTACCATCATATATATATATCTTTGAGCTGTCTGTTCAGATTATTTTATCATTTTTTATTAGAATTTTTTTCTTATTGTTGAGTTTAAGGGTTCTTAGTATCTCTGGATACAAATTATTTACCAGATATGTGTTTTGCAAATATTTTCTCCTATGGCGTGATTTGTCTTTCTATTCTTTAATAATCTTTTGCATAGTAGAAGTTTTTCAACTTAATACAATCCAGTTTATCAATATTTTTTTTCTTTTATATGTCATACTTTTGGTGTTATATCAATGAACCCATTGTCAAATGGCAGGTCATACAGATTTTTTTCCTATTATTTATTCTAGATGTTTTATTGTTTTTTACTATGTTTCTATAACACATTTTGAGTTAGTATTGTGAAAGGAATAAGAGCTGGTCTGGGGTTTTTATATATTTACTAGTAGCCCGGTGCACAAAATTCATGCACATTAAAAGGGAATTAATTAGCAGAAATATTTTAATATTGCTATTTTTCCTTTCTTTATAATAGAAGTGTGAGAGATGAAAGGAAAATAGTAAAATGTATATGAAAATAATATATAAGTTTATTAATAAAATTACAGTAACAAACATATATAAGAACAGAGGCATGATATAAAAACAACAAAAATATGATATGAAAACAACAAAAACATGATATAAAAACAACAAAAACATAATATAAAAACAACAGTGATGCAAACAATGACTGATAAAGTGATTAAACTTATTCTAATATCTCCCTGTACACCACATTAAGAGTGCTTGACTAATTTCCCTTGTGCTGAAGTATTTAGAATTTTAACTTTAACGTCACATGCTCTTCAAACTTGAGAGAAAGCAACATATAACTGACCATGTGCAAAAACGGGTTCAGGTAGGAATATGCCTACTCTGTCTAGAGTTTGTCCTTGAGATTTATTAATAGTCATCACAAATGCTGGCATCACAGGAAACTGTCGTTGAATCAATTTAAATGGGAGGCCAGTGTCAGATGGGGACAAATCAATTCTTGGAATCAGAACAACCTCTCCCTCTGCAGATCCTGTTAATACTTCAGCTTTGATCATGTTAGGTCGTAATCTTTTGATAATAAATCTGGTACCATTACAAAGACCCCATTTACTATTAAGATTTCTCAATAGCATGATGATTGCACCCACTTTCAATTTTAATTTATGACATGGCATTCCCAAAGGAGTAATACTATTAAGAAATTTGATGGGAAAATTTTCCTTTTCAGCATCATCTGTGGAATCAATGGAATCATCACTCAAATATGTGTGAAAATCTCCATCGAGTATATCCAAAATGTCTTCATTTAATTTTTGAATGTGCTCATTTTTTGGACAAAGAATTGCACGTTTAGATATATTTTTAATATTATCTATAGTTATAGTATTTCCAAAGTTAGCTTCAATAATAGATCCATTACAAATCATTTCACAGGGGATTTCAATAATATCCATTCCTAAATGAAAACTGCTATCAAGTTTGCCATCTCCAAGTTTTACTAACCATTTACTATAAGCAGAATCCTCTGATCTCATATTTGTTGTAAGAGACAACTTTCTAAAACATCCCCAAACATTGCAGTACTTTAAACTCATTTGTACTATGGCCGATCACATAGCATGCGGTACAATACTGAGACATTGTTGAAAATCCCCTCCAAGAAGGAGAACTGTCCCACCAAATACAACATTCAAATTTCTCTTAGTAATCTGTCTATGGTGTTTATAGCATGACTGGATGCCATGGTGCATTCATCAATAATGAGAAGTTGGGTCTTTTTAATAGTTTTAGCAACTTCTCTGTTTATATCGAGTCTAGAAATTGAAGTTTCATTTAGTAGAATGGGTAATTTATATTGGGAATGAAAGATGCTTCCACCAAGAAGTAAATTTGCAGCAATTCCTGTAGACACTGTGGGTAAAACAGTACTACCATGACCTCTAATATAATGTATTAAAACTTTATGAATATATGCCTCCACGCTCCGACGGCTGGTTCCTACCTCAAACCTCGCCCTCCTAGGAAACAGCTCAGGGAAGGCACAGCTGTGGTTAAGAGGACCCAGGACTCAGTGCGTTCACGCTCCGAGGGCAGGTTCCTGCCTGAAACCTTGCCGCCATCATGGGAAACAGCTTGGGGAGGGCGCAGCCGTTTCCAAGACAACCCCTGCAGGACTGAATTCCTTTGGGTTGGTCGAGCCTTGGTCGTGATGTTACACCCAGGGTTTTTATATAAATAGACTAGAGGCCCAGTACACAAGTTCATGCACCAGTGGGGTCCCTCGGTCTGGCCTGTGGGATCGGGCCAAAACCAGCTCTCCAACATCCCCCGAGGGGTACCAGATTGCAAGATGTTGCAGGCCAGGCCAAGGGACCCCACCTGCGCATGATGCGGGCCAGGGAGGGACGCAGGAGGTTGGCCAGCCAGGGAGGGACCGCAGAAGGGCTCCAGGGCATATCTGGCCCATCTTGCTCAGTCCCAATCAGCCAGACCCCAGCAGCAAGCTAACCTACCAGTCAGAGCATCTGCCCCCTGGTGGTCAATGCACGTCATAGTGAGTGGTTGAGCAGCCTTAGCATATCATTAGCATATTACACTTTGATTGGTTGAACGGACGACCAGATGACCGGACACTTAGCATATTGGGCTTTTTTTATATAGGATATTTTACACAATTGTTGCAGCAGCATTTATTGAAAATACTACCCTTGAATGATTTTTCTCTGCCTTTTTTCCAAAGATCTGGTGACTTCATCTTTTGATTGAGAAGTTATATCAAGAAATACCAATTATTGTTTTCATATATTGTAGGTTTATTGATAACATATAATGACAGGGTTTTTAAGTATTTAGAGAATTTGCTTGAGCATTGATGAGCACAAAATGATAATGAGGAACAGAAAGAGGTATTTATAAAGAAATGAAATAAATCAATGTCATATCTCAATCTCTACACTTTTAGGTCATAACTAGATCCATGGAACAGAAATGGTTTGATCTGAAAAAACCCTCATTCACTGCTGGTGAGAATGTAAATTAGTATAGCAACTGTGGAAAACAGTATGGAGTTTCCTCAAAAATTAAAAATAGAGTTACCATGTGACCCAGAAACCCCTCTCTGGGTATCTATACAAAGAAATGAAAACATTTCTTACAAAGACATATGGACCTTTATGTTCATTGCACTATTATTCACATGGAAAGAACCAAAGTATCCTTTTCCTAGATGTTTGGATAAAGAAGAAGTGTTACATATATACAATGAAATACTACTCAGCCATAAGAAAAAATGAAATACTGCTATTTGCGACAACATGATTGGATCTTGACACTATAATGTTAAGCAAAATAAGTCATATGAAATAAGTTAAAAACCATATCACTTGGACAGATACATGCAAAAAAAATCAAACTAGACCAACAAATACACAAAAATAAACTCAAAATGTATAAAGGTCTTAAACATAAGACGGGATATCATAAAAATCTTGGAAGAATCCCTAAGCAGCAAATATAGGACATATGTCGTAACAATATCTTTACCAATACAACTCCTAGGACAGTGGAAACTAAGGAGAAAATAAATAAATGGGACTACATCAAAATAAAAAGCTTCTGCACAACAAAAGAAACCAACAACAAATAACAAGAAAGTCCACTGCATGGGACAACATACTTGTCAATGTTATATCCAATAAGGGCCTAATCTCCAAAATTTATAGGGAACTCATACATCTTAACAAAAGAAAGATAAATGATCCTATCAAAAAATGGACAAAGGGCCTAAATAGACACTTTTCAAAAGTGAACATACAGAAGGCCAAGAGACATATGAAAACATTGTCGAAGTCACTAAACATCTGAGAGATGCAAATCAAAATGACAATGAGATACCATCTCTCACCTGTCAGAATGGCTATCAACAAATGACAAGTGCTGGTGAGGATGTGGAGAAAAAGGAACCCTTGTGCACTGCTGTGGGAATGTAGACTGGGGCAACCACTGTGGAAAACAGTATGGAGTTTTCTCAAAAAGTTAAAAATGGAACTCCCATTTGACCCAATAATCCCACTTCTAGGAATATATCTTAAGAAATCAGGAACACCAATCAGAAAGGACATATGCACCACTATGTTCATAGCAGCACAATTTACAGTAGGTAAGATTTGGGAAGAGCCTAAATGCCCATTAGCAGATGAATGGATTAAAAAATGGTGGTACATCTACACAATGGAATACTACACTGTTGTAAAAAAGAAAGAACTCTTACCATTAGCAACAGCATAGATGTACATGGAGAGTATTATGCTAAGTGAGATAAGCTAGTCAGAGAAAGATAAATATCACATGATCTCACTCATTTGTGGAATATAATGAACAACATAAATTGATGAACAAAAATAGATTCAGAGAGAGAGAAGTATAGAACAGACTGTCCAATCTGAGGGAAAGCTGGGGAGGGCGGGACAGGGTAAGAGATCAACTAAAGGACTTGTATGCATGCATATAAGCATAACCAATGGACACAGACAGGAGGTGGGGGGGTGAGGGCATGTGCTATGGGGTGAGAGAGGCTGGGGAGAGAGGTCAATGGGGAATAAAGGAGACAGACATAATACTTTAAACAATAACGAACTAAAAAAAAACATATCACTTCATGCATATGTGGGATATGAAAGCAACAAATGAACAACAAGACAAATAAACAGACAAAAGTCATAGACACAGACAACAGTATGGTGATTACCAGAGGGAAGGGGGTGAGGGGTAGTAAAGGGTAAAGGGAATCAAATATATGATGATGGAAAAATATTTTCCTTTGGGTGGTGGGCACACAATGCAATATACAGATGATATACTACAAAATTACATACTTGAATTCTAAATAATTTTATTAACCAATGTCATCCCTATAAATTTATTAAAAATAAAATATCAAGTTAAATAAATGTGATTTGATTTGACATTAAATTAAAGAAGAACAAAGAAAGGAATTATCTAAATATTCTACACACTTATTTGAGTAAGAGCAAGATATACTGTAGACAAGATTTGTATTTATATTGATAGTCTGAGTAAAGCAGATTGTCTTACATAATGTGTAATGGGTCTTGTTCAGTCAATCAAAGGCCTAAATAGAACAAAAAGCTGGTGCTCTTCTGATTAAGAGTCTCAAACCAGGACAATGTTTATTCCTGGATTCTCTAGCATTCTGCACTTTTGTATGAAACACCATCAGCTTTCCGGGCTATCTAATTTGCTGACTTACCCTACAGATTTTGAAACCTGCCAGCCTCCATAATTGTGTAAGCCACTTCCTTATAACAAATCTCTATATATCTATCTTTCATCTATCTATCTATCCATCTATACCAGTGATTCCCAAAATGGGCGCTACCGCCCCCCGGTGGGCGCTGCAGAGATCCAGGGGGGCGGTGATGGCCACAGGTGCATTTGGGGGCGATGAGTAACTGCTATTAAAATTTAAAAAAAATTAATTTCCAGGGGCTGAGTAATATTTTTTCTGGAAAGGTGGCGGTAGGCCAAATAAGTTTGGGAACCACTGATCTATACTATCAGTTCTGTTTCTTATTACTAATACATCAGATTTCTTTTCATATTTCTATTTTGTAGATATTTAGGAAATATATTTCTACTTTGTAGAACCCAATTTTCATTTTGGAAAAACAAGTCATCTTGGCAGAAGAAAATTCTCTCTGATTAATTGCCTGAAGCCTACATCAGTAACACTCTTTCCCTCAACATTCTCCTTCTTAATAACTCAGGAGAAAAGCCACAGCCATGCTGAATCTTTATTTTTTTCTACCATTGAGCTGTCTAGGCCATGTTAACTTTGCAGTATTAGCTAATCCATCAAGGTTGTGCTGAATAAGGAACAAAGGCAAAGGAATCCACAAAAGAAATCTGTGACAGGAACTTGGAAACCACTTTATCCCTACTCTGCTCTTGAAGAGTGGATATGACTGATTTTAGAGTTGCAACAGGATAGCTAACCTCTGCAATTAAGTAGGTTCTAAAATCTTGCCAGAGCGACTAGCAGCCCCTGAAGGACAGATGAACAGATTACTCCAAAACAGTTTCACTGAGAGGCTAAGAAGCTATAGCAGCCAGACAGCCTTGACTGCCTGCCTCGTTAGGCTTTTATTGGAATTTTTATCTTTAGATATTATCAGTAAGGTGAGTAATCTTGGGAGGACACGTGTTTACATAGTCCTCTAGGCAAGGGCATCCAGGGATTAAGCATAAGGATTCCAGTAAACACCTGGGGGTCTTCACATGCACAGACTTGTTTGGAAAGGTCAAGGAATGATTAGGGATGCCGCCTTCAACACTCCCCAGAATTCCCCTAAGTCGGAATTCTGATAAACAGAGCAGACGGCCTTCCACACACTTCCCTTTTCTCAGAATATCCTTACAAACTTTCCAACCAAGTCCCATGTTTTCTCACAGAATCCAAGGTTTGTAATTTCAATTCGCTCAAGGCAAAGGTCTGAAACAGAAAAATGGCTGGATTGAAGACAGAACTCCATTTTACCTCAGTCTGTTTTAACAGTTAATTTTTTTCTCAAGAGGAATATTACGTATCTTTACCTGGAAGACAGGTTCTAGCTGTTTAAATGCAGGCTAGCCATAGAATGGATTGAATGATTAGATTTTTTCATTAGTCATAGAAAAAAAATTGTGTATCTTATTCCTCTGTGTTTCATCAAGAAATATAAGATATTCTCCAACTGGGTATTTGCTTAACCAGATCACATGCATTATTAATTCAGAAAGATGAAAAACAATGTCTAAGAACTAGGACCAGCATATTTTAAAATATTTGCAGTGTTTCTGGACAGTAGAAACACAGCACACTTGTTTACTTGCCTTCTTGGACTTCACCAATATATTTTCTCACTTTGATCAATCATTCTGGCCAGGACTAACCTTTAGCTCAGAAAAAAATACTGTGAAAAAGAATTATAATAATTTTTTTGTTTTGTTTCAGAAGAGGACTGTACATTTTTATACACAGTAAAATGCTATTTATTTGTATTTAATAAGTTTCAAACTTATAATTAAAATTATGTTCTATAAAATAATTAAAAATAAATCATTAAGTAAAGTAATTTTTAGGATTTTACTTATATTTAAACTTCTGGTCAAAAGTCAATTACTTAAAAGTATTAAGGATTAAAAATGTCCTACAATATCCTCAACCTTTGCTTCTACACTAAATTTTTCATGTGGAAACACATTTTAATGTTTCTGATACATTATTGAGAACTTTTTCTCACTGACCTCATTTTGCCAATGATTGTCAATTTGTAATTTGTTTCAAAGTTATTCCATTCCTGGAGTGATAAAACTTATATTCTGGAGATTAGTCTCAATCAAGTCTGTGCTCCTGAATATAACCTTGATTTATTTGGTTTATTCAGGAGTCTTGTTATAGTGCTTAACGCCTATGAACATGCTGAAGCACAGAAACTCATCAGTAAATACTTGTGAATGGACTTCCCCTCCCACCCTGCCTAGGCCAGAATTCAGTGGGAAAATTTTAACCACTCTTTTTCCACTTAGAGGAAGGACACTTTAGATAACTCAGCTGATCCACATTACTGAGGAAAGTACCAGAAAAATGAGAATGCATTTTTAAAATATTAGAAATGAGAAAATAAATTTTAGTGGAAAGCAATATTCTCCCTGTCATCATCACAAGTTTTATAACTAAACATACACTATTTAACAAATCACAATATTATGTTAGTATCAAGAGAGCTTTTCTCACCTCACTAAAACTCAGAATTTGCTCAACTTCCCATGTACAGAGCTAAAGTGAAAAGAGTTCTCTTTTTGTGATACTATTTTAGAAATATAACGTGTTGCATTTTGTATGTTCACCACTATTTGTGTAGTTATCCCTCATCATTGCTTCGATGAGGGAGCTTTTTTGTTCTCTGTACCTTATATTTGGTTATTTCTAAACTAGAGGCTCGGTGCATGAAATTCGTGCACTGGGGGATGGGGGTCCCTCAGCCCAGCCTGCCTCCTCTCACAGTCTGGGAGCCCTCAGGGGATGTCCTAATGACAGCTTAGGATGTCCTGTGGGAAGTGGGCCTAAGCCGCAGTCTGGCTGTGGAGGTTCAGAGCAGGTGCCCCGTGTGTGTGTGTGTGTGTGTGTGTGTGTGTGTGTGTGTGTCCACTGGCGGTCTGCCCCCAGCTGCACCATGGAGGCTTGGAGCAGGCACCCCTCTGTGTTGTTCTCTCAGGCTCAGGGCTGCACCCGGCCCCTCCTCCTTAGCTGGTCATGACCATTACAGAGTCCCGACCTCATTTGCATATGACTTCTTTTTATATACAGATAAAGCTACTAAAAACTGAGAGGTTCTGTAAGAGGTAACAGGTTCCATAAAGGTTCTTGGTTCTTTCTCTGTACATCTCAGAGAAAATAAGAAAATGTATCACCTAGAGAATTGTCAATCCTGAGAATAAAGGTACCGATTGAAAAGGGCTCCAGGTGGATAACTGGTCTCACATTTAAAAGCAGAGACTAGAAACTTGCTGAACAGGCACCTCTTATGCATCTGCACTTCAGGGAGAAGCCTGCACTGAACTGCCTGCCTTTATTGTGTTCCTGCTGTTCGAACCACACTCATAAAAGAGTTCTTAAAATTGTATTTCAACCAATAGGACTAAATATTCCCTGTGCAGCTATGTACTAATTAACATCTTTACCTACCAAACAGAGCAGTTCCATTCTGATCACTCAGGACAGTGCTTTTTGGACCAAACTGTGAGGATTTAGAATCCTCATTTACATGAGCATAAACCAAACAGGGACCAAGAGTGGGGACTTCTCTCTATAAATCAACTCTCCTCTATTGCTTGGACAACATTTTCTGTTTCTACTGAGGACTGCATTTCACTGGCTGGAGATTTCATACTAAAACTATTTTACCAGTCTGGAATAAAGCTTTTTTAGTGGAGCTGTCTTGCTAGTACAGAGTGGTGAAACACTAGGGCTGAGCTACACCACTAGAAGCACCTATTCCAAGGGCTTCCTTGACCCAGGAATGCCTTGGTCCAGGGCCACCTTACCCCAGGGCTGCCTTGCAGTCATGTTGCTCCATAGCCATGCTGTATCATAGTTGAACTATATCACTACTGAACTATCTCACAGTCATGATGTTCTACAGCTGGGTTGTATCACAATTGACATATTTGCCTTTATCCCTCCTAAAAATTTTGTATTTCTGTTGGTGTTCAATAGGTATCAACAATCATTAGTTGACAGAATGTATGGACTCATTTTGAGATTTATAAAGAATTAGTGTCACCATAAAAATTTGTAAAGCATTGACAGATAAAACTATTTTTGGCTAGTAGTTTATAAAGTCTCAGTTTCTTCATGTTCTCTTGAGATATTTGCAACATAGTCATTCATCTGTATTAATATTACGATACACAGTCAGTTGGAACACCAGGGAGTCTCCCCATTGGCCAAGATGGTGGCAGTGGGAGGTTCTGATACTGAGTGCTCCTAAAGCTAGGAAGATGAATTGATAAGGACCCCAGTGTGCCAACACCTAGCAAGATAATTGGATATAAATAAAAGCCCTCCAATCCCTACTCCTATGAAAACCACAGGTTTGAGTAAGGAGATGAGATGATATTGATGTTTGAGATAGGAGTTCGCCACTCTCCCAAGTCATGTGGCTCCTTTGTTTTTGCACCAGCACCTGCCTCATGAGTTTGGTTTTCCTTGTGACAGGCAGCCAAACCTCTGTTTTATTCTGTTGTTGTTGTTGTTGTTGTTGTTGTTCAATTACAGTTTTTGGTGACTTTGCTGGGACAGTGTGGGGTTTGGTAAGTCCTGGGAAACTCAGGCTGGGGTCCCAGCTGTCTATGGCAGGCTGACCCCTGGGGGAGTGGGGCTGTGGGGATTTCCCAGCAGCTGCTGAGAGCTTTTCTTGGGTAATTTCCCTACATTCTTTCTCAAGGCATCAGCCTCCTGAAATACTTGGCTAATGAAAACAAATGGGATTTGTGGGAGCAGATGAACTCTAAGACTAGGTAAGTTGAACTGGGGTGTGTTCCAGAGGTCCTCTATTCCTGCCACTTGGCTTGGTACTACTTTGGCTTTGTGCCACTTGGGTCTAGTTAAGGTCATTTGTGGTACTGGTTGGTAGGCTATCCCTACTGCTTGGGCTTTGTGCCATTTGGGCTTATGGCATTTGGGTCCAGTTAGGACTGCTTGTGATATCAATTGGCAGTAGAAAAGATGCTGAGATTTGCTAGTGAACACTAATTTGGAATAATGGAATTATGGATCCAAGGTTTATTTATATGTTTCCACTTTGTCTGGGGTCTTGCTGTGGTTATGGTTTTGGGTTTGTACTTTCATGCCATCAGGAGTTGTTCTGTTTCAATTCCTGAAGGGAGCTTACTGGGCTGAATTTTAGCAGATTGGTCCATACACAGCAATCATCCAATGATTAAGAAGAATTTGTTTTCTATTGTAACGCCGCTTTACCTAAGTATACTTTAGACTATGGGGAGAAATGGCTCCTAAATGGTTTTCCCTAACCATTGATGATGATAGTGCAGCATAATAATCCCTCCTTTGGAAAAAACTGCTGTTTGAAACTATTGTTTGAAATTCTCTGCTATTTTTAGATAGTCCCTTGCTCTGTAAATCAACTATGTTATTTTTAGACAGTATCTTATTCTGTAAAATATAATTTTGATTTTATCTTGAATAATAGAAAAAATAAACTTAATTGTCTGACCTTGAAAGCTAGCCATCTACCATAAGGGACTGATACTGATGCCAGGTGTCTGTATAGATATAAACCCAAAGTTACAGGTGTCTGTATAGATATGATATGTACTCAAGGTTACAAGTTGTCTGTATAGATATGACAGGTGTTTGTTAGATATTATATGTATTCAAGGTTACAAGCTGTCTGCAAAAATAACTTACACAAAGAACTAGAAGGATATAAAAAAGGAATACTTCTTCCTGTGTTTGTTCAGAATTTGACAGAGGTAATCTGCTCTGAACCTGTGCATAATAAAGATGACTCCTAACTAATTGGCATATTAAGGCATCTTGTCCAGCTCACTGATTTGCGATACGACATTTGGAGGCACCAGCGAGATCAGAGACAGGTGCCTACCCACACCTAGTCTCAGACCCCTGGGATGGACAACCTCCCCAGCCTGGCTGCCAGGCTCTGAGGATCTCTAAGGGGAGGTACCACCTGACGAAGCTTTCCAGGGCCCCAGAGACACTTCTCAGTGGTCTTGATAGCCAGACGGAGGACACCTGACATGCCCTTGTATTCTTTTGGAGTCATAAAAAAAAAAGCTTCCAGGGGTTAGTGAATTCAAATTCAATTTAGGAATTCTGGGTTCACTTTTTTTGTCTGCCTGTCACTATAATCATCTTATACTGGGGAAAAGACTGGATGCAGTCATAACTTCCCCAGTGAGGTTCTCATCGAGACATTGGTTGAGAATCCTGTCTTGTTCCCGGGGCATGGGTGCCAGGAGTGCCCCCACGTCCATCAGGGGAGTTAGACAGTGTTTTGTTTAACTGTTTAACCTCCAAGAATGATTGTCTGCTGAAAGAGTGTGAATGCGGAGGGAGAGTGTGGCTCCACAACCTCGGGTACAGAGTCTGAGTGGGTCCTAACCTGTTTTTCCATGATTCGTCATATGGCATAACGGCGACTCACCCCCGTTTGGAGGTGACCAGGCCCAGGGTTTATATGGGTGCACCTTAGCTAAGACAAAACTAAGCTCCCAAGGGACATAGCCAGGCGGTCATCTGAATGGATCTACTGAAGTAGATTACCCACCCCCACTTTTGTTTGTCTGCCTGTCTTGGAATAATTGTCTATTGTCTACTTATGGACCCTGTTAACCCTGGTTGTATGTCTTGTGTGGTTTGTTGTTTTCATGGTTGTATGTTTTGTCTGATATGTCATTTTCAGTCGTTTATTAGAGCCCTCCTAGAGGGCTTAACTTGGTTCTACCCCCTCTTCATTCACCCCTGAAGGCATTTGTGACTGGATCGAAGATCTTTTCTATAAGGGGAACCTCCAGGATTTCGATCCACAAGAAATTTCCCTGCACACCCTTACCTTCCTCCACATTCTTTTTCATTCTGACTAAGAGTCATTTTGTTCCACAAGCAGCACCCCAGCCTATGGGGGAGGGGAGGAGTACTGCTACAGCAGTGGTCTGTGGCTGCCTCAGAAGTTCCTGCTGTTCCTATTCTCCCTCTCAGTGGGATTTGTCTCCCTCTGCTTCACAATGGGAGGGGGATCCAGCAGGGCCAAGACACTCTTAGAATGTATGCTGAGGCATTTTAGGGAAGGTTTCTCTGAGGATACATATGGCATAAAGTTTTCAAAGAGAAAGTTGAAAGCTTTATGTGAGTCAGAGTGGCCGAAATTTCGAAATTCGGGGTGGGCTGGCCAGATGCAGGATCTCTTGATCCTGGGCTTACAAAGGCAGTCTGGGATAAAGTCACTGAAAATCCCGGGCACCTGGACCAATTTCCTTACATAGATAAATGGTTAGATTTAGTTCAGAATCCCCCACTGTGGTTAAAGATTTGTGCTTTACAAATCGGGGCCGAGTATTAGTAGCTGGCTCCAGGGGAAGAGTCCTGGAGGGAAGTGCTGCCTTCAAGGGGGGGGGGGGGCACCACGAAGGGAAGTGCTGGAGGAGGGATGTCCTCCAAGCATCCAATTCTTCCCCCATCATCAAAGGAAGCAGACCTTCTTCCACCTTATAATCCCTGGTTTCCATAGCCTCTGCCTTCACCCCAGCTTCCCAGTCCCCAGGCTCTATCAGAAGGGGAGCAGTCACCTTCATTCTCCCCTCTCTTCACTCAGAGTCACACCTAGGCAAGGGAGGGTATCACTGGAGGTCCCCCTCCCATTGGATCCCTCCTACCCTTGAGGGAAGCACCCCCAACAGAAGGGAATTTAGAAGAGCAATCCTTCCTGGTCTATGTCCCCTTCTCTACTAGCGACCTCTATAATTGGAAGACCCAAAACCCCCCTTTTTCTGAGAAGCCTAAAGCCTTAATTAGCCTCCTGGAATCTGTCTTTCATACCCACTGACCAACTTGGGAGGACTGTCAGCAGCTGTTGATTACTCTTTTCACTTAGGAAGAGAGAGACAGGATTCAGCTTGAGGCTAAGAAAGCAGCCCTAGGGCTAGGGGGAGGATTGCTGGAGGAGAATAGGGATTGAGTGGAGGAGATTTTCCCATCCCTCCAGCCTCGATGGGACCCTAACTCGGCAGGAGGGAGGGCTTCCTTGGGCACTTTTCACCTTGCACTTTCAGCTGGCATCAAGGCAGGGGCCTGGAAGCCTACAAATTTATCAAAAGTTAATGAAGTTATTCAAGGAGTCTAGGAATCTCCCAAGGCTTTTCTGGAATGCCTCTGCAAGGCTTACAGAGTTTATATTCCCATTGAGCCAGGAGCCCCAGAGAATCAAAGAGCACTTAATTTAGCCTTTGTAACCCAGTCTGCTCCAGACATAAAATTAAAAAAAAAAAAGCTTCAAAAACTGGAGAAATTTCAGGGCATGAATCTGTCTCAATTAATTGAAATAACCCAAAAGGTATTTAACAACCAAGATTCCACAGAAGGGAAGCAGGACAAGAGAATAGCAAAGGCAGTTGTAGCAGCTGTAGCAGCTCTAAAAGAGACAGACCCCCAAAGGAAGCAGTAAGGAAACAGATCCCCATTAGGGAAAAAAAAAAAACCAGTGTGTCTATTGTAAGAAAAATGGACACTGGAAGAGAGACTGCCCCAACCAGGACCCATCCCAAGGGGACAGGAAAAGGCAGTCTCAGGCCCCGAAGGTCCTGAATCTAGAGGAGGATTGATGGGGCTGGGGCTCCATCCCTCTCAGCCCCCAGGAGCCCATGGTGACATTACAGATAGGGGGAAAGCCTGTCAGTTTTCAAGTAGATACTGGTGCTACTTATTCCGTCCTGACCAAGCCTATGGGACAAATAACCACCAAGAAAACTTCCATGCAGGGGGCCATGGGAAAGTCAATTCTCTGTCCATGGACTTCAAAAAGGACAGTAGATCTTGGGAAAAGCACTGTAACCCATTCATTCCTTGTCATCTCAGAAGGTCCTTACCCCCTATTAGGGTGAGACTCCTACAGAAGCTGCAAGCTACAATCTCATTTGAAGGGGACAAGGCCCACCTTACTGTGGGCCCTCCAGCCCAAGATTCTTCCCCTACTAGGATCTTACTCACCTGCCCTCTGTTGGAGGAATATCTCTTACAGGAAAAACTGCCTCCAGAAGCTTCACCCTCCAGTGAGCCCTCTGCCTACTTAAAGAGACTTCAGCAGCTCTTCCCTACCATATAGGCAGAGAGCAACCCTCCAGGACTGGAAAGCCACCAAACCCCAGTTGTAGTCCAGCTAATGGCCACCGCAATGCTGGCTCGGGTAAGACAATATCCTATGAGCCTAGAGCAGCCGTGGGCAAACTACGGCCCACGGGCCGGATCCGGCCCGTTTGAAATAAATAAAACTAAAAAAAAAAAAAAAGACCGTACCCTTTTATGTAATGATGTTTACTTTGAATTTATATTAGTTCACACAAACACTCCATCCATGCTTTTGTTCCGGCTCTCCGGTCCAGTTTAAGAACCCATTGTGGCCCTCGAGTCGAAAAGTTTGCCCACCCCTGGCCTAGAGGCTAAGCAGGGTATTGCTACACACATCCACAGACTATGAGAAGCAGGTATTTTAATTCCTTGCCAGTCCCATTGGAATACTCCCTTAATCCTGGTCCTAAAACTGGGGACAAAAGACTACCGGCCAGTACAGGACCTAAGGGAAGTAAACAAATGGGTTGAGACTATTCACCCAACAGTCCCTAACCCTTACATTCTTTTGAACCTCCTCCCTCTGGAGCATAAATTTTACACTCTCTTAGACTTGAAAGATGCCTTCTTTAGCATCCCTTTAGCCCCCACAAGCCAATCCATTTTTGCATTTGAATGGACAGACTCTGAGGTGGGTTTTTCTGGACAATTGACTTGGACTCGGCTAGACTACCCTACCGCAGGGGTTCAAGAATTCCCCCACCTTATTTGATGAAGCCTTAAGCTCAGATTTGCTCACTTTTTGGCATACAAACCCCAAGTGTACTTTACTGCAGTATGTAGATGACCTCTTCTTTGCTATGGACACTGAGGTTGATGTCGGAAAGCTACTGAAAGTCTCCTAGACACATTACAGACTCTGGGGTACAGAGTATTGGTCAAGAAGGCTCAACTGTGCACCCCCAAAGTTACATACCAGGGATACAACATCTGTCAAGGCAAGCGGACACTCTCCCTCAGTCGGATTGAGGCAATCCTGCGAATCCCCACCCCCAAGACTAAGAGACAGTTATGAGAATTCCTAGGGGCGGTTGGATACTGCCGCCTGTGGATCCCGAGATTTGCAGAGATTGCTAAGTCTTTATACTCCAGCACAGGGTAATGCAACCCTGAGAGTGATTTGAGACAGAGCAACAAGCCTTTGAAAAATTAAAAACTGCCCTAACATCAGCTCCTGCTTTAGCACTGCCAGATGTAACTAAGCCCTTCCACCTCTACATATGTGAGACAAGGGGAATAGTGAAAGGGATCCTCTCCCAAAGTCTTGGCCCTTGGAAAAGATTCAACCCTGTTGCATCCACTTGGCCTGCTTGCCTCCAGGCAGTAACAGCCATAGCTATACTTGTCAAAGAAGCAGACAAGTTAACCCTAAGGCAGGAACTAATCCTAACAGCTCCACATGTAGTTGAGGCTTTGCTCCGGAGCACACCAGAGTGCTGGATGTCAAACGCTCGAATCACCCAGTTTCAGGCTCTTCTGCTCGACCAGCCCTGCATCAGGTTCCACAAGACTCTTGCCATCAATCCTGCCAGCCTCCTCCCTGATGATGACCCTGAAGAACCTCTACATAACTGATTAGAGGTCATTGACTTTGTACAGACAGCTCACCCGGACCTCACTGACACCCCACTGGTATCGCTGGATGAGGTACTATTCATGGATGGGAGCAGTTTTGTCCAGGAAGGAATCAGGTATGCAGGGACGGCGGTAGTTACTTTAGACCGAACCATCTGGTCTCAGGCATTCACCCGGGGGACACTGGCACAGAAGGCCAAATTATTTGCCCTTATTCAGGCTTTCTGGTGGGCAAAAGACAAATTAGTAACAATTTATACTGATAGCAAGTATGTGTTTGCAACAGTTCATGTACACAGTGCTATTTACAAGGAACAGGGACTTTTGACTTCAGCTGGGAAAGACATTAAAAATAAAGAAGAGATTTTGGTTCTACTGGAAGCCATCTGGCTACCCAAAGTAGTGGCATTGGTCCACTGTAAGGGGCATCAAAGAGGACTCCCCAGAAGCAAGAGGGAACCGGGCCGCAGACGAAGCTGCCCAGGAGGCTGACCTAAAACCAGTGGGGCCCTTACAGATTCTAGTGACTCTTCCAGACCCTGACCTACCCACCTCACCAGCCTACACAGAAAAGGAGGAGAGACTAGCCACACAGAAGCAGGCTTCCAGGAGCCCGAAAGGATGGCCGACTTTTAGTTCCTGAGATTCTAGGTCGGACAATAGTTAACCAGTTGCATCAGTCCACCCACTTAGGCCATACCAAGCTTACTGAACTCCTAAGGGACAGATACTATATACCCAACCTAGATAGTATAATAAACAGCATTGTGTCCTGATGCATCATTTGCACTGAAGTGAATGCCAGACAGGGCAAAAGATCCCCAACAGGAATCCGGACTCGGGGAAATTCCCTGGGGGAACATTGGAAAATAGACTTCACAGAAATCAGGCCCCCAGCAGCAGGGTATAAATATCTCTTAGTGTTTATAGACAACGTGTCAGGATGGGTTGAAGCCTACCCCGACTAAGACAAAAACAGCCACCATAGTAGCTAAGAAATTACTCCAAGAAATAGTCCCCAGATTTGGCTCACCTGTAACTTTAGGATCAGACAATGGGCCCACTTTTATAGCCAAAATTTCACAGGATATAACAATAAATAAATAAATAAATATAAATTGGAAACTATATTGTGCCTACCGGCCTCAAAGCTCTGGGCAGATAGAGCACATGAATAGGACCTTAAAGGAGGTCCTGACCAAATTTACCTCAGAAACCAGTGAAAATTGGGCTACTTTACTCCCCTGCTCAGGACAAGATGCACCCCATATCAACTGGGGTTTTCCCCATATGAAATTATGTTTGGGAGACCCCCTCCAATACTTCCAAAACTCAGAAAAGAAATGAAAGCTGAAATCTATAACCAATCTTTACTCAAGTCCTTACAGGCTTTACAGTCAACCCAGAGATCAGTCCAGAAGCATGTCCGAAACTCTGCCTGTACCAACTTCTGATACAGTTCATCCCTTCCACACTGGTGACTCTGTTTGGGTAAAGAAATTTACCACCCAAGGACTGACTCCTACCTGGAAGGGACCACACACCGTCATTCTGAACACCCCCATGGCAGTCAAGGTCGACGGGATCCCAACATGACTTCATCACACCTGGATTAAGGCAGCACTGGCAGAATGGAGAATTCAGGACTCTTCGGATCCTCTAAAGATAAAACTCTCATGTGCATCATGTTATTAACTCTCTTTATAGGACTTGGTGAAGGAAACTTCAAAGCTGAGTGGTTTAACAATGTTAAAAACCCACATAGGCTCCCCCTTAATTGGACATGGGAACTCAGAAATGAAGTAACGGGTGAAACTCTCGCAAATTTAACTGAGGGATGGGGAAGCATACAGTTTACTATAGATCTTTGCTCCCTTTTCCAGGATATCATCTCTGTACCACAAAGTTGCCCTTCAATAAATAGGGGAGGGAAGGCAGGTGTCAGGGCATGGGGATGTAGAGCTCTACAAGCTTATGGTCCTCAGGAGTCATTATAATCCTCTCCCCAAACGATGACTCACAAGAGTCAACTTATGTACTGATTTGACTCAGTACATAAAACCAGTGGGGAATGAAGCATAATAATCCCTCCTTTGGAAAAACTGCTGTTTGAAATTCTCTGCTGTTTTTAGATAGTCCCTTGCTCTGTAAGTCAACTATGTTATTTTTAGACAGTCTCTTATTCTGTAAAATATAATTTTGTTTTCAGCTTGAATAATAGAAAAGATAAACTTAATTGTCTGACTTTGAAAGCTAGCCATCTAACATAAGGGACTGATACACTGATACTGATGCCAGATGTCTGCATAAATATAAATCCAAGGTATAGGTGTCTGTATAGATATGATATGTACTCAAGGTTACAAGTTGTCTGTATAGATATGACAGGTGTTTGTTAGATATTATATGTATTCAAGGTTACAAGCTGTCTGCAAAAATAACTTACACAAAGAACTAGAAGGATATAAAAAGGGAATACTTCTTCCTGTGTTTGTTCAGAATTTGACAGAGGTAATCTGCTCTGAACCTGCGCACAATAAAGATGACTCCTAACTAATTGGCTCATTAAGGCATCTTGCCCAGCTTGCTGATTTGCGATACAAAAATACTACACCATCATACAGTTGGAACTGCTTTGCAAATGGTCAGGGAAATGGAACAAAATCCCTATGTCCAGGCATTTATGTTTTTGCACAATAAGGATTCTGCAAACAGGGAACAACTTAGTGGTACAGAGAAGGAAAGTGTCTTCAAAACTCCTCCCTGATACTAAGACACAGGAAGAAAAGACAAATGAGGAAATAAGTCTTTTTAATGCCCTGAACCCAGGGGATCCAGGATTAGCAAGAGGATGATTTCACCCACCACCTGAGATAAGGCCCAGAGGGGCAATAGCCTCACCCTGGTTTGATGAAAGAATGTCTCACCTTCAAAGACTCAGAAGAACACCAAAACTGCCCAGGGAGCATCCCTATTTGGTGCAAGACAATTCCCTTTGAGTCAGTACCCTATAGGTGGAATAAACCAGGAAGGCCAACCTGATGACTACTATTGGGCCTATATTCTATTTTCTTTTCTTTTTTTTAAAATGTTTTTCTTGATTTTAAAGAGAGAGGAAAGAAGGATAAAGAGATAGAAACATCATTGATCAGCTGCCTCCTGCACACCCCCCACCCCCCCGGGGATGGAGCCCATAATCCGGGCATTTGCCCTGATTAGGAATCTAACCAGTGGACTCTTGGTTCATGGGTTGATGCTCAACTACTGAATCACATGGCTTATACTCTATTTTCTACTTCAGAATTACTGAATTGGAAGAATTCCAATTCCTCATATAGGAAGAATTCTCAGAAAATGGCAGATATTATCACCTCCGTTTTTGCCACTCACCACCCAAACTGGGAAAACTAAGCTGGGAAAGCCAACACACTAGCCACTATTGGGTTCATTCTCCATCTTCCATTTCAGATTTGCTGTATTGGGAAACTCCAACCCCTTATATAGGGAGGATCCTCAGAAAATGGCAGATAATATCACCTCTATTTTTTCCACTCACCGCCCAAAATAGGCAGATGTATAGGCTTTTCTTAACATCCTGATAATGGCAGAGGAAAGGTGGCTAGTTATAAATAAGGCTAATGAAGAGGCTCATTGCCTCTATCAAGAGAATTCCAATGAGACTCGCAACCCAGCAGGGGCAATTCCCTTGACAAAGCCCAACAAGTACCCAAATAGTGTGGACCTAGACTCCTTAGAAGATTACAGATGGTGCATATTAGAAAGGCTTAAGAAAGGGGTGTCTAAACAAAAGAGCCTGAATATGATATATGCTGTTCAACAGAAACCAAACAAAGTACCTTCTGAATTTTTATCAGGCCTATTGAAAGAACACGCATGCTGACCCACAGGCACAGAAAATGTTCAGATGTTAGACATGAATTTTATTGGGCAATGTGCCCCAGTTATCAGAAGGAAGCTCCAACGTTTAGATGTGACATTAGGAATTAATCCCTCCCAGCTGGTGGACATAACCTTTAAAGTTTACCCTGCTCAGAAATAAGGAAATTAAAGCATGCTGTCATTTTCTTAGAAAGAATGTGGGAAACCAGAAGGAACTGTAGGACATGAAGGGGAAAAGGGAAAGACCCACTAGGAGCAATCAATAAGCCTACTACAAAGGGGAAGGCCTGGGATTCAAAAAAAGAATAAATAAAAAGGATAGAAACCCTCGTCAAGAAATGTCATAAAGGAATGCCAAATCTGGAGGCTTAGAGGCTCTGCTAGACACCTCCCCACCTATGACTGTTTCCCCCCAGGAACCCTGGGTACAAACTGAGTGTGGGGAACTAGCTAATTGACTTCCTTGAAGATCCAGGAGCTACATAATTAGTGCTAAGTACAAAATTAACCAAGAAAATCCCAGACTATACCTATAACACACCCATTTTGCCAGTCAAAAAGCCTCACTCTGATGAATCCTAATTTGTACAGGATCTTATGGCCATGTTGCCTAGAACATTCATCCCATACAAAAGATTTAAGGGATATTCAATTGGAATTGTGAATTCTTCTACAATATGTAGACAACACATTATTAACTAGCAATACTTACAAAGCCTGTTTGAACAACACCATCACAGTCCTGAATCCTTTGGCAAAAAAGAGGATTTAAAGTGTTGCCTTTACAAGGCCCAGATTTGCAAACAGGAGGTGGCATACCTGTGATTCCAATTGAAACAGGCCACTAGGAGCTTGATGACTGGTCAAAAACAATCCATTGGTACAATAAAAATCCCAGAGGACCAGAAGCAATTTTATGAATTTTTAGAAATTATAGGGATTTTCCAAATTTGGATTCCAAACTTTGGCCTTATAGCAAAACCATTGCATAATTCTTTGAAAGGACTAAACTCTGAACCTCTTGAATGCAGAAGAGACTGTCAGGTGGTATTTGACACCTTGAAGGAAAAGCTAGTCTTGGCTTCTGCATTAGGATTGCCTAATTTACAGAAACATTTCAAAATATAGATTCATGAAAGGCAAGGAATTGGACTTGGGGTACTAACCCAAATACTAGGAAATACCTGTGCCTGAGAAAGACAAAAGATGATTTTTCTTAAAGGGTCCACACACAAACTCAGGGCTCACAAATCCATTCACTCTAAGCTCCAGCACAGAGAAACCAGCTCAAAAAAAATACCAGGGATAAGTGGGGAAGAACTATATTGACTAAGTTTAGAGTGAGAGCTGAAGGGTCAGAGGTCTGACAACTCTCTGGGAATAGAAGCTTGGGAAAGTGGCATTGTTCCTATGCTGAGCTCTCTTTCCATCCTGATGGTCTGGCACAGACATGCACCAAATCTGTGCTTTTAAGGCTATTCACCCTTTCCTGATGATTCCCCGAGATGTTGCCCCACCCAACTTGCTTGCCTGGCCTGAGCTTCTTCCAGTGGCTGGCATTGGCTCAGGCTGAATACTCACTCAAAGGACCCAAACCTTACATAAGTGGTGGCTGCCCTAAGATCGACTGCAAACTTTCTCAAAGGTCTGCACCTCAAAAGGGGGCAAGCTAGGTGAGCATTGTACCTCTTGGCAAGTGGCCCCAAACCCAGCACAAACAGTAACTGGTCTCAACTTGCATTGTAGCTCCTATTAAGTAACCTAGACTTGGCATAACCACTTAACCTTGGCCTGTAATCACAGCTCCAACTAAGTGGGTTCAAGTCTAGCACAGGAGGTAATCAGTGCAGATCACTTTGTAGCTCTTACTAAGTAATTCCAAACAAGGAACAAACGATGACAAATTGTATCCTGTACTGGAGCACCTTCCAAGAGGCTCCAAACCCAACATATCCAATTGTCAGCTTTAGCCCATAGCAGAGTCCCACCCAACGAGCTTCACCAACAACCCATCAAATAGGCAGTCTCCACTGGTACCCAAATCCTGCTAAAGAGACTCCTGTTCTGGAGGTGAGACCCTGAATAAGAGCTTACTCACACTAGTCACAAATAACATTGACAGCTGGTCAGCCTGAGGGTCAACCCCACTCACTGACTTGCCAGCAAGAATCAAGTCCTAATACAACAAAAGGGCACATGCAAATCATACAGTAGACACCCCTGGAATATGTGACTCAAGTGACCAGGGAGACTGCACCACTGGGTGTCACAGGACACTTTCTATATAAGGCCACTCTGACAAGACCAGAAGATGTAATGGATCTAATATACATGTATAAGCACAGGAAATCAGCAAAAATGAAGAAACAAAGAAACATATCCCAAATAAAAGAACAAGAGAAGCCCTAACTGGTTTGGCTCAGTGAATAGAGCGTTGGCCTGCGGACTCAAGGGTCCCAGGTTTGATTCCGGTCAGGGCCATGTGCCTTGGTTGCGGGCACATCCCCAGGGGGAGTGTCCGGGAGGCAGCAGATGGATGTTTCTCTCTCATCGATGTTTCTGACTCTCTATCCCTCTCCCTTCCTCTCTGTAAAAAAACCAATAAAAATATTTTAAAAAAGAACAAGAGAAAACACCAGAACAGGATGTAAATGAAATAAGACAAGCAATCTACAAGATGCAGAGTTCAAACACTTTATTGAACTTAGGAGAAGAATAAATAAACTCAGTGAGAACTTCAACAAAGAGGTGGAAAGCAGAAAATAAGAGGAAAAGCATAAAAAAGAACCAGTTAGAACTAAATAATACAACTGAAATACAGAATATATTAGAAGGAATCAACAAAGATTAGATGACACAAAAAATTTGAATCAATAATCTGAAAGAAAAAAGTTTAAATGAGGATAGTTTAAGAGACCCTTGGGACAACATCAAATGTAACAACATTCACATCATAGGGGTATCAGATGGAGAAAGGGATTAAAAACCTATTTGAAGGGGGAAAAAAAGACTAAAAACATCCTCAAATGGGGAAAAAAAAATAGTCATACAATTTCAAGAAGCAGAGAGTCTCAAACAAGAATAACTCAAAGAGGCCCACACCAAGATACATCATTATAAAATGCCAAAGTTTAAAGACAATTGTAAAAATAAGAAGAGAAAACCAGTTTTACATACAAAGGAGCCCCCATAGAACAATCAATGATTTTTTTTTCCAAAGTAACATTTCAGGTCAGAAGGAAATGACAAATATTCAAAGCGATAAAAGATAAAAACTTACAACCAAGGTTACTCTACCAGCAAGGTTATTATGTTGCATCAAAAGAGAGATAGTTTTCCAGACAAGAAAAACCTAAATGAGCTATCACCACTGCACTATTATTACAAAAATATTAAAGGTACTTTTTAAGTATAAAAAATGATAAAAAATATTAACAAAACAATAGGAGATAGATAAAATTCTTATTTATAAAAAAAAGCATTTAATAGACTTAATAGAAGCTAGTTCAAAGATTAAAGTCAAAAGTGCGAAGATCATGTGAAATTCCAACAATAAATTAAGAAATACACACAAACACATATGCACAAAAGAAGTAAAAATAATAACAAAACATAAATGTGGAGGGTGTGAGTAAAAATGGTAGCGATTTTAGAATGTGTTTAAACTTAAGCAAACATCAACTTAAAATAGACAACTATAAGCATAATTTGATATATATGTAGTCCATGGTAACCACAAACAAAAAATTATGAGATATATAAAAAAAGAAAAAGGGAAGAAAGCAAGGGGATAAGAAAAAACAGAGAACTACCAAAACAATTAGAAAACAATTAAATGGCAAAACTATATGCCTATCAATAATTACTTTAAATATAAGTGGACTAAAAGCTCCAATCAGAATACATTGGGTGTCCGAATGGAGTTTTTAAAAAGACCCATACATATATTGCCTACAAGCAACCCATTTCAAATTGAAAGACACACACAGACTCAAAGCAAAAGATGGAAAATATATATATATGCAAATGGAGATTTAAAAAATAACTCAGGTAGCAATACTTATTTTAGACAAAATAGACTTTATAACAAAGGCTGTAATAAGAGATAAAGAAGATAATTTTATAATGATAAAGGGATCAATACAACTAGAGGATATAACTTTTATAAGCATTGACACACACAATATAGGACTAACTAAATATATAAGTCAAATATCGATATGTATAAAGGGAGATAATAACAATAAAACAATCATATTAGAGGACTTTATCACCCTGTTGATGTTAACGGACAGATTGTACAGACAGAAAATCATAAGGAATTAGTAGCCTTAAATGACATATTAGATCAGAAAGAGTTAATAGATACTTTTAAAACATTTCACTCAAAAACCACAGGATGTACATTCTTTTCAAGTGCATATGGAATATTTTCAAGGATAAACCACATGTCAGGGCACAACACAAATCTAAATAAATTCAAGAAAATTGATATTATGTCAAGCATTTAGAATAACAATTGTATAAAATTAGAACTATCAATTATAAGAAGAAAACTGAAAAACATAAATATTTTGAGGCTAAATATATGCTACTAAATAATGTTTGGGATAACAATGAAATCAAGAAAAAAAATCAAAAGAAAACTTGAGAATATGAAAAAAAAAACCACCCTACAACATCCAAAAATCTATGGGACACAGCCAAAGTAGTTCTAAGAGGAAAATTCAGAACAATACAGGTCTACCTCAAGAAAGAAAAAAATCTCAAAATAGCAATCTAACCTTACAACTAAAGAAACTAGCAAAAGGAGAACAAACAAAGCATAAACTGAATAGAAGGAGTTCATAATTATCAGAGTAGAAATAAAAGGTATAGTGTATAAAAATAGAAAAATCTATGAAACCAACAGATGGTTCTTTAAAAAGAAAAACAAAGTTGATAATCCTTTAATCAAACTTGTCAAGATAAAAAGAGATAAGACCCAGATTAATAAAATCATAAGTGAAAGAGAAGTGACAACTCACACAGCAGAATAAAAAGTATTACAAAAATGATATGAGTGATCATATGCCGACAAATTGGACAATCTGGAATAAATGGATAAGTTCCTAGAAACATCCAATCTTCCAAGACTGAATCAGGAATAAACAGAGAATCTGAACAAACTGATAACTACGCAGAATTGAACCAGCAGTAAGTAAAATAAAATAAATAACTCCCAACAAATAAAAGTCCAGGACCAGATGGCTTCATAGATAAAATTTACCAAATATTTAAAGAAAATCTAATACCTATCCTTCTAAAACTATTTCAAAAATAGGAAAACTCACCATAAAGGTGAGGGGTTATCTCACCGCACACAAGCGGCCACAATCAGCTACAGTAGTCCGGAGCTGTAGGCAGTGTGGTAACGTTTTCTCAACCAGGCTAATGGGACAGGATTCGGCTTTAAAAAAGTAGATTGGGCTTTTAAAAAAGTAAGAAACTTTATTATAGACTTTTGATTTGCATGTTTAAGGAGTTAAAATTTTAGAAATTTTAGAAGGTAATCTCTTATAGTTTTTTTTCTTTGTGTGCGTTATTATAGAAAATAACCCTTGGTTTCTTGAAAAAGGTACATTAGATCTTAAAAGTTTGCCAAAAAGTTAGTCAGAACTTGAAAAAAAGGTCAGCAGCAGGAAAAAACTTGCCTCCAAAAACTGTTTTCCCTTGTGGAACATGGTATTTAATTTGCTAGAGCCTTTAAGAGAGGCCAACGAGGATAAATCTCCTCCCCTTGCACCCTTCGCTCCTAAAGAGGAGCAGAAAGAAAAGAAAAAATGGGAGGAATGGCCTTCATGGCTCCCTCCATGTCCATGTCCTAATCCTGAAATGTTTAATTCTCCGTGAATAGAATCACCTGTGCAAAAAGGCCAAATTATAAAGAAATTGGAATATTAAAAGGTACTCTTTTAAATCAGGCTGAAAAAAGAGTGCCATGGTCATCTTAATGTGGTTTCTTGTTCAAATTAAAATCTTAATTTGTATTTGGAATCTAAAATCTGTAATAAGAAATGAAACACTGGTGCCAAATCCACCTCTGGTGTGGAGAGATTCAAAGGTGGCAGGAGAGGGCAGAGCTACAAGCTCTCCCGCAATGAGATTATTTAATGTTTTGTTTAAAAATTAGCGGAGAACATCTTATGACAACCAAACTTTGGCTAAGATAACCTTGGGTGCTAGCCATGACTTTAGAAAGCAAAATAGGAAAAAATTTAAAATGTCTTTTTCTATTAAGCATGACTTTGGGAAAAATACGCATCTGAGTCATTTGCTGAAACTTCGCCCAAAGCAGGATGTGGGGGAAGGGAAGAAGGGAGCACATGGCGATCCAATATGGATGCCCCCTCCCCAAGTATTCTAATTTAAAATCTCTTTCTCCTAATTGAAAAGTTTTACAAAATTTAGGAAATGCGTCTGGGATTTCTGTGCACGTGTAAAGAGAAAAACTGGCTTGGAACTAATGTGCGCATCGTCCAATTTTGGACATTTAGATAGAGTTTTGAGCTGAAGTCTCTTTACAAATGTACAAAATAAAACCCAAGACTGATTATTTCCTAAGAAAAATGGCAAATTTGACCCAAAGGAAAAAAGATGCTGGCTAGATTCTAGCAGGAGGATTGGCATTTCCATAATAAAGAACAGTTTTTAAATGCTAATAAAGGGTGTTAAAAAGTTAACTTCAAGGCCGAAAAGGAAATTCAGTAAAATTGTCTCTGTTACAAAAATTTGCTAAAGAATATGCCTTAAAATAATAATTTGGATTTGAATCTCAAGAATTATTGAGATATATTAATTATAAACATCTAAGTAGCCCAGGTAAAAGATGGCTATGCCCTTTAATTAAGGCTGGCTTCCCAAAGCAATTTCTAATGGAGGAAGGGCTAGCCTCCCTTCCCCCAACAGAACAAGCAGGCAAGCCAAAAATTTCCTGCCAGTTGCAACTTCTAAAGAGAGGCTTGCTTCCCAGTTTCCCACCCTTGGTAGAAAGAATGTAACTAATTTGCATTTTAATGGTTACCTGTTTCCAGTCAATGGCAGCCCAAGGCTTTGGGAGTTTGCTAAATTGAATTAGATATTCTGAAATAACAAAATGCTAAAATATTAATCTAAATTTCCCTCATGAAAAATCTAGAGGACAGGCTTACATCTATTGATTATATCTTGTATTTTTGAAGTTTATTCTTAAACTGTTACTGATTGAGAAATGCTAAATATTTAACTTGCCAGCTAAAAGTTTAAAGTTCTAGTTAAATCAAATTGGGAAAAATTATAATTGTGGTAACTAAATGCCTAAAGTATAGAAATTTATTTTTAAGAAAATCTTGTGCTTTCTCTGAAAAATTAGGAATTCAAAATATGTTACTCATTGGTCTGATTAAAAAAGAGGATAAATTCTGTGATCCCAACCAAAATTTTTATATACAAAGATCAGTTTTAATTTAATTGATATCTCTTAATAATTATAAAAGGTATATAATCTTTAAATCATATATACACATATATATTTGATGGTCTTTCAAGTTGGATTTCAAAACTATAACCAAGGAATGACTTTGGGACATTTCACGGGCCCTGAAATGTTTTCAAAAGTTTATTCTCTCTTCTTAAAGGATTTTTTAATAAAGCCAATTTAATATACTTGAAATCACATGGAAAGCTTTATCAAATAAAATTAATAAAGCTGTTGCCACCGAGCTTCCCTTTTGTATGACTCTAAATCAAGCCACTAGCAAACTTAATAATTTTATTCTTTATAGACTGGAGCCCTTATGGTTCTCTGTATAGTAACAACCACACCCTTAAATGGAAAGGGAATGCATCCTATCTATATGGTGAAGAAAATCACTCCATCTCATGCAGGAGACTTTGTTGGGCCTCAATTACAACATGACAACTGGCCTCTACAAAGTACGCAGTGGAAAGATTTCTTGGAATGTTAATTGCAGGAATCTTTGCCCTCATAATGTTACTTACTTCTGTGGGCATTGCTGTTTCATCTATGGTACAGACTGTTCAGACCTCTCATTTCGTATAACAGGTCAAGGAAAATGTAACTAAGAGCTTGTCTATACAAAAAGAAATTGACAGCCAGTTTGAAATTGAATTGCCATGGCCTAGAGCAAAGAATATCCTTACATGATATTGTTCTACAATGTCATTATTGTACATTTATCCCAAACAAGCTTACAAACTAATTCTTTGAATGTTTGGCAGAAATTTAATAAGGACATGAAAGGATTTAATCCCTTCCACTGTGTGGAAGGCCCCCTGGGAAGGCACTTGAGCATTCTATATTCAACTCTCTTGCCCTTTTTGCCAAGAGGGTCCCTCTTCTCACAATTCAATTGCCTACAGCTGTTGCCTGAGCTCTGTTCATGCTGAGGTAGAAGCCTTGTGGTGGCTGGTATCATGGATCTGTCTCTCGCCCAATGGCATGAGCTGGGCCCTCCCTGGAGAAGAAACTTGGGTTCTCCAAGATATGTGATTAATGCCTGGGCCCCGCCAACAGGCGAGGGGAGCCCAAGGCAGTTGCTGGGCATGGAGGCCACAGGGGCATAGGCTACCAAGGAGACAGAACTGAACCTCACATCACCCTGCTTGGCCCCGGAGGATGGCTGGTTAGTCAAAGATGGGTAAGATTCCTCAGGGAGGAATGACCTAAGACAGGCACAGTCACAGAGGGGCCAGCAGAAGAGAACTTGGGGGTCAACAGAGGTGGGGCACAGATCCTCACCCCCCCAACTATGCAGGGGCTTGAACACTTGCCCCTTCTGAGGGAGGTCTCCTGCCCCCATGGCTGCTTCTTGCTTCCCATGCCCAGCCCAGATCGGGACCCAGGTAACAGAAAGAGACTTGGCCCAGCTGAGATCAGTACCCAGACAACAGAGACTTGGCTGACAACAGCTACCCTATACCTAAATCCAGCCTAACACTAGGAATGCTCAGGGCCTTCTCAAGGATGCAAAATAATCCTTTCCATTAATATTTACAGTGTAAACTAAGATTGTTGTTAAAGTATTAAATTTGGCAGTAAAATAGCAGTCAAGTTTTCAGATTAATTAAAATTGGCTCAAGAAGTATTAACCAAAATTTTCATTTCATGGAAAAATTGCTTAACATGCAATGAACCTAAAACAGTCATATTTTTGTGCAAAAAAATAAAATTTAAAGTTATCTAGACTGCATTATAAGTTTTCCAAAAAGTCTCCTAATAATTAAATCAAAAAAGGGGGGATAGTGGAAAAATACCATGTAAGGAAAAATATCCTGTAACTACATTACATCTAGAAAAATTTTTTTCATTTATAATGCTAACAGCGAGACACCCAGGAAAACACACATGGTGTCAAAATAAGCCAAAGGAAAATCATTTGGGTAAATATAAAAAGGACCCTAAGTAAAAATTTCTTTATTAACCTTTGGTCGAGAATATGTTTGTATACTTTCAGAAAACAACTTCAAGACCATGTGGATTCCTGCAACAGAGAGGAATTATCAGGAATGCTCCAGCCATGAAGACAAGAGGAAAAACAATCCAGAGATGGAGGACTCTGACAATGCTTTGCCATGCTAGCAGTCAGCAGCTGTGCATTGCTGCATGTTGCCCAGGATCAAACCAGAGAGGGTCGGACCTGCATTGCCACCATTTTTCCACCATCCAGAACTGAAATATCATTGCTGACATGTACACATAAGGAACTGTCGGACATTGAAACTTGGACTCAGAACTGTTGGACATTGAAATTGGGACTTAAAACATTTTTTGTTCTTGAAATGTTATGCTTAAGTTTAAAAATGTTTTGGGTTACGGATTGGCATTGTTATTGTTTTAATAGCCAGAGTTTTGTTCTTGATGTTTAAGTTTTATTTTCATTATAGTAGCTAATAATAAAATAAAGGGTGAGATGTGGGAAACTGATATAGGGTTGAGCCTCAGACTGACCTGCTGGCAAAGTCACAAACAAGTCCTAGCTTAGAGGGCACAGTCCTCTTAGCATAATTAGGCTTGACCTTATAACACTCCCTAGATCTTATCTGGGAAGCTAATGGGCTGAGGAAGTGCAGGAAGTGTAACCATGGTCAAAACAAGTGAAACTCACAAGAACTGTGTAACTATGGTAACTACTACCTTGTTTACCTCTCACTATAAAAAGCTTGGTGAGGCCTGAGCACAGTGGAAGTCCTTCCTCCTGAGTTTGACTTGCCCGCCTGGTCCCCCAATATTCCCAAATTATCTCGTGTCTTTTCTCTTTCATTTGTGTGCGGCTCCTCTTTCAGACCCTGAACCCTGAACCACGCGGGACGTGGAGGGAAACACTTATGACACTCCTTGCCTTGCCTCCTTCTGCATCAACACCAGGCATAGATTCATGGGTAAGCGGCTTTAGTCTGTTTTCATTCCGGACTGTCCTGTCATTTTGGGTTTGGAGCCAGGCTGGGCTGTTACTGTATGGCCGCCCCCCCATACCCCTCCCCCCTGGAAGCCCAGTGCTGGTCAGGACAAGTCCTCTGGGGAAACCAGATTCCCTCACCCAATCTCCTGATGGGGACACCTATCATGGAGGGAGGGCTCCCTTCGTTTCTGGTGAACGTCAGGGGGAGACAGGGACACCTTTCTTTGCCTTAACTTCACAGAGAACAGACCTTAAGCTCTAGCCTGTCACCATGGGGAAACTCACTGTGGGGCACCTCCCCCCCCCCCAACACACACACCACACCCTTGTGCAGGTCTTATGCCCTAAGCGATTTATGTTTTATTGCAATACTGTCTGACCTCAGTATAAATTAAAACGGCACTTTAGGTTTCCAAATCCTAACTGACCTTGACAATTCTGCTGCAGGCAAGGCAAGTGGTATGAGATCCTGTATACCCAGGCTCTTTTTTTTACACTGAAGGACACATCTTTCTCTGTAACAGCTGCTCTCCCTCACAGATTTTTCCTTCTTACCTCTAAGCTTCTCAGAGGATCTCAAGTCCTCCTCCTTCACCACTCCTGATCTCGCTGCACATTCTCTGTTGCCCAGCCTATGGCTCCTCAGTCTCAGCAGCCTGAGAGCCCACCAGCTTACCCAGCAGATCACAACACCACCATCCCATCTCACACCCCCTCCAGAGCAGTTTTACGCTCTCTTCCTCCCCCTACTCTGACACTAGCCTTAAAGTGCCTCCTTCGGGAAATTGCTGGTGCAGAATCTGGCTTCATGCCCAGGGCCACACAGATACCCTCCACTGACAAGTCCCTGTGCCCCCAGTAGGAGTAGATGCTGTCCCTAACAGGGACCACCAATAGAACTATCAGGAAGGGCAGGCAAGTGGCAGGTCTGGAGACCACAAGGTTCTCTGCCTTCTAGAAGGACTGAAAAAATGCAGCCCACAAAGCAGTTAATTATGAAAAATTAGCAGAAGTCACCCAGGAAAGACATGAAAATCCAGCAGTCTTCCTCTCTCACCTTACACAGGCCATGTATTTTACCAGTCTTGACCCTGTAAGCCCAGAAAGAACAACCCCTCAATGAGACCTTTTAAATATGACCTTTAAAGTGTTTAATAATAGAGATAAGGAGACCCAAATCTAAAAATAAAGATGAGATCAGGACAAGGCCTAAGCCCAGACAAAAGCCTTTCTGCTCCTAGCCACCACTCTCATGAACCCCAAATGAAATTCTAGTCCTCTAACCAAGAGTAAGTCAAGGCCTAAACCTCCTCCAGGCCCATGCTTCAAATACAAGAGAGGACACCGG
>NW_005871077.1:9433544-9524937 GCF_000147115.1 Myotis lucifugus
TCCTGGGACTGGCCACCGAAGACTGAAGCTGCCCTGACAGGGCCCCACAGACTTACATCACTGGGACAGAGCCTCAGGTAATGATTGTGGTGGCAGGTAAGCTGATCTTTTTAATTGATACTAAGGCCACTTATTCTGCTCTCTCCAAATTCAATGGGACTCTTGTCCACTCCTCAGTCTCTATTATGGGGGTTGACAGATTAGCCTCACAGCCATTAGCCACCTCACCTCTACACTGCATCTTACTAAATAGCCCCTTATCCACTCTTCTTGCCCAACCAGAATGGTACAGACATCCTCTCATAAAGCCAAGTTGTCCCAAATGACAGTCACCTACTTTAATTCCACTCTCACCCCACAAAGCCACACCATTCCTTAGACCTTAGACTACAAAAGCCTTATCTCTTCCATCACTGTTCCCTCCTCTAAACAAGAAATACTTTCCAGTCTTGGGCTCACGAGATACTCTCGCCCCTGTGTTCCCAACTTCAGTCTTCTCACAAAGCTCCTCTATAACATAACATACCAATGAGCCTCCTCACTGAGCCTTTAGATTCCAACACCAGCATTCTCACCCCTTTAATGCTCTGAAAATTACTCTTACCTCAGAACCTTCTCACACACAACCCCCCTTTTCTCAAAGAACAACTTTTTTTTTTACTGCAAAACTACAAATGCTTCCTTAACAGTCTGGCTACTATCAGAAGCTGAACTTGTTATCACTCAAACCTTAGCATATTATCTCTAAGGACCAACGTGGCAGTTTCAAATCCAAGTGGCTAGAGGCCTGGGAACAGACTGCTAGGCCCTCTTCCCCTTCTTCCTCCCCCACCTTTCTCCAGTCTCATATGCCTATACATAATTTTCCAAATATTTCAACAAGTTTTAAGTTCACCTGATTTTAGCTTTTGTTTCATAAAATCTATAAAATAGATTTGGAACTGTTAATATGTCTTATACTGTATTTAAGGTATATTTCTTAAAAGTAAAAGTATTCATAAATGTCAATCTATGCTCCTAGCCACCACTCTCATGAACCCCAAATGAAATGCTGGTCCTCTAACCAAGAGTAAGTCAAGGCCTAAACTTCCTCCAGGCCCATGCTTCAAATACAATAAGAGAGGACACCGGACCTGTTTACTTTTTGATTATCATTATAAAATTAAGGTTTACATATTGTATGGTTTTAATAATAAAGGAATTTATATAAATGACACAGGCAGTAAGCCAGAACAAAGCAGAATAGGGAAACTTAAATAATAAAACAGCAGTCCACAGCCATCTAGTAAATCCTATCTTCCTAAACCAAGGACAAATTAAACTAAGAGAATAAACCTCAATTTGATATAATAGACTACAACCCTCCAAACTAATGTCCCTTTCCTTACACCAGACCATTTGTCATAACTCTTATTATTCTAGCTTTTACCCCAGTAATACTAAAATGTATAAAACAGTTTGTCTCCACCAGGTTACAAGCCTTACTTGTACTCAGAAAATACCACTGCTAGATACCATCACAACCTCCTTTTGTGCCCAAGCCTCATCGTCCCTCTGACCCCCAGAGCAAGGACAATAGGCCAGGTACAGATGTAAAAATTGAACAGGAGGGCAGAAAGCTACAGATGCCTAGAAAGGGGCAAAACTGGAAAACAAAAACAAACAAACACCCTTGCCTCTAGAATAACCTATCCTACCACTAGCCTTCCTGGGAAAAAATAGCCCCTCTTGAATATCAGCTGAATGACTACTAAATTGCATACCCAGATTTCCACATTCCTGCAGATTATTAGTAACAACATTTCCCCACCTGGTGCAGACTACCATCTGAACAGTGCAAGACATTTTTAAACTCATTACAGACCTCTGGCTCCAGGGAAATTTACAGAATTTTTCTTCAGATCACATCTATTTGTTTACCTTCATAGTGCTTCTAAGTCTGCAGATTTCTTATATCCCTAAAATGGTCCCCCTACTCACCCTAGACTATCTTTTTAGCCAAAAAGAGAGGGGTTTGTTTCATTGCTAGCACCTCCTGTTGTTTTTATCTAAACTGTACAGATCAAATAAAGAAAAAAAAAACAATGCATTCTACAGAATATGCAATGGCTCAAGGAGATCCGTCAGGACAGCATAGAGCAGTCCATATGGTCCAGCCTACAAGAAGCTCTGCCCAAACTAACCTGGCTTTTACCCCCTTACAGGCCCCTAACACTATTTCTCCTATCCCTCCTCAGGCCCTGCATTTTAAAATTAGTTGCCAAGTTTATACAAAAAAGATTACAAGTCCTAGTTAAGGTAGTAGGACAGTTTGTCCTTACCAAAGTAAAGGTACCCTACAGGCCTATATCCCAGGAAATAATCTAAATTTACTCCTTAGACATCTACAACAGCCCCTCCCACATAAGAAGCAGACAAAGAGATATGGTGGACCCATTCCCCTTCTTTTCTGTTATATATACCCTTTAATACAGGAATGAAAGGGTTAAAGAAAATAAAACAGGGCAGAGAAAAACTTACTGTGCTTGGCAGATATCTTGCAGAAAGCTTGCAACCTTGAGCACCGCATAGCCCAAATAACCACTAGCCATCTGACACTGGAAGGAACCAAGGATGGACCAGACCCTTATGTCAGCAGGAATGATTTGCAGCCAGCAAAAATTAATAAAAACCTTTCCCCCTCCCTGCTCTCTTCGCTGATGCCCTTCTCAGTCTCAGCCCACTTGCACCCAGGTGCCTGGAATAAAAACCTTTTTGATACATTACAGCCTCATGTCATAGGTACACGACCACAGACTACTCCGAACCTTTCAGAAATAAAGTCAAACATGAAATAATTTTATGATTTCGATTATTTATTTATTTTATTCATAAGGCAGACAAACTAAAAATTTTATCAGCATGTATATATGTAACATGGAATAAAAACTTTATACTACTCTGACTAACCAAATAATAGACTAAAATAAGAATGTACTAACAAAAACACAGTGAAAAAATTTATATAAAGCAACCTATATTAATTTTAGTAAATGTTAAACCCAGCTTGTTACTCTAACCTGATTTTTTTCCTCTCAAAACTAGAGCTTGCATGTTAGATGTTCTTTTAGTATACTTTAGGGATCTGCAGTTTCAGTTCCTGTATGAAACTAAGGAGCAACCTGACCTTAAAGTGCCCCCCAGGAATTCAGCTTACAAAAAGCTAGATGGCCTACGTACCTTATTTTCTATGTGTTATAATTTTCCAATTTAGCAAATTAAAAAAATGAGAATGGGCAGTTATATTTGAATTTTGAATAAACAATGATTAGGTTTTTTTTTTAGATGAAGTATGTCATAAGAGCTAATACAGACATGCTTATCTGAAAAAAAAGTTATTGTTTATCTGAAATTCAAATGTAGCTAATGCCCTGAAATTTTATTTGGCAGCCCTAATTACAGGGCATGTGGAAAATGGTTAGCTGATTCATTTTAATTAAAGTACTTTTAATTAAATACTTGTGTGAAATCACTTTATATAGGTCTCACCACAGTTAAGTCACAGAGAACAAGCTATCTAGCCAGTGTGACTGAGCCATTTAACCCAATTAACTAAGTCTTCTGGCCCACTTATTTAAAAAATTTCATGTTGTGTACAATATTTGTATAAAAGATCAATGTTAATTTTCTTTACCTCTAGAGTATACATTTTGTAATTCCTCCAACAGAGATGTATCATTTTTTAATACAGTTCAGGGAGTAAAACCTGGATGCCGAAGGGGTTCTCTTGTATTCCAATTTAAGTTGTCTGAACTGTCTTAATCTGTAGAACAATTTTCTCTACAGCCCCCCAAGGAAGGAGCTTGTTGATTTTGGCAGTGTTTACTTTTCCTACAAACAAACTCAACTTTTACCAGACCAGCTAACTCTTAAAAAAATCACATGAGAGCTGGGGAAAAACTGACTTTAGTCTGCTTCAAAATCCCTCTCGTCCCATATTCTAGGAAATGCTTGTGTTCCTCACAGCTGCTGGAATCTTTGTAGTCATGATTTAGAATCTGTTGAGAAGGCTGTATAGTTCATCGAGTTCTTTTCTAAAAAGAGAACAGAAGAATCTGTCAGGTAAAAATAAAATAAAATGTTCCAGCCTTAATTAATAGTTATATAGACTTTTATATAGAGAAAAGGGGAAACTGATTTAATTTTTGTTTCCTCCCTGTCTCTTAGACCAAACCCCATTTAGCTTCAACATGAAGGAATCTTTCTTTGCAAGCACTAAGTGGAGGCTAGCCCTATCAGTGAAGACATTCCAATTTATGTTTTGCCAAATAAAGTATAATAAATTTGCTTATTTCACTTTTATCACATCTGTCTTTTATTAATAAAAATATTCAGACTTAATTGAATATTCTCCTAGTTCTGCAAGTGATGTGTTAGAAACTAATTTTGTTTACCAAAATTATCTTGATCTGGAAAGCATAATTTACATTTATTTCTATAATATTTCAATGTTATTCTGGTGAATTAAAGCTTTTTGTATATTTACAAGGAATCTTTTTTTCTCCAAGTTAACTTCATTGTTCTCAATGTTTAAAAACACACGAAGATATTGTCTCAGACTCTCATTCTTGCCACAGCCCCACTTCACAGACAGAATCCTACCTTTCTCACAGATCTCTGCGTAGGAGCTGACACTTCTGATATCCTGGGGTAATGCACCTTTGCTCAGTTTGTTTTTTCTCTTCTTTTTTCTCTTCTTCCATTATTTTTTTTTTCAAGTTTAGAACACACTATCAAATGTCTCTTACAATTTAGCTTAACTTTAGGGTGTAAGTTTTTTTTCCATCTTTTTCTATTTCTTCTCTTTCCAATTCTACACTGAATTGAATATTTCCTTTCTCTTCCAAAGTGTCTTCTTTAGTGGATTACTTCCTTTTCTTAAATCATCCCTCTTTGCTCAGAATTGCTGTTAACAATGAAATTTAGTGTTTCAATTCTTTGGCTTATTTTTACCATTCCGGGCCATGACCTGGCACTACTTTGCTTCTGTCACATAGACTAGATTGATTAAAAGGGGAGGAAGAAGGTGACTGATTTGTAATTAACTACTAAAGGCACTCTAAAATGTTGGAATCAAACCTGTAACACTTTGATTTAATGCTTCAGAATAAACTTGAATCTTGGCCAACTCACCAATTACTTGGCTTAAATGCATAAACCTGAGTTGTATTTAGCCTTACATTGGTCCTTTTCCATGAGTCCTGGAGTGGAATTCTTGAGAGTGAAAGCCAGAATTTATTTTTGTTTGAAACTTAGTATAGTTACTTTTTATAATTTGTGGTAAAGGTCAAGGGGTGAGAGAGGGAAAATAAAAGGTGTAGATTCTTCTCTTTCTTTCAGCTCTCACAAAACTCCTACTTCTGTTTTACTTCTTAAACAAAGCCTTATCGAATTGAAATTTTAGACTTTTAGTTTTTAAGTTATTGGTAGTTCAAGTTATATAAACTCTTTAGTTTGTTTCATGTTTTGTCCATTTTTTGAAATGTAGTATTTGATATAGCTTTCAGATTTTGTGCTTGTCTGATAACATATGCTTTAATATCATACAGATCTAAATAAAAGTAGTGTTTCCCTTACCATTCAAGTATTGACTACCCTGAAAAGTATACTGTGGCTGTGGTTGTTTCTTACGTTTATTTTGGTAACTTAATACTTAGAATCAATCCTCAGGTCCTCTAAGTAAAATATTTTCACATTATTTTCTACAACAATACATTTCTCTCCCATGGAAAATGTACAATGATGACTCTAATTGTCATAGAGGCTATCTTGGAAGATGCATCTTATGTCTGTGCAAATTCAGTGAGTCTTCCCTCTCATTGGTTCATGTTTGAGGCCACAGCAATTACTTGCTGCCAAATAAGTCAGCAGGGACATCAACATTGGTGTGCAGGTTTTTATGTGGATATGACTTCTAAATATTTGGGTAAATCTCAAGAAGCACAATTGCTGGATCACATGGCAAGAGTGTTTAGTTTTGTAAGAAACTGCCAAAATATCTTCCATTTTACATTTCTACCAATGAGAGTTCTTATTGCTCCACATTGTCATCAGCATTTGGTGTCAGTGTTCTGGATTTTGGCCATGCAAATAGGTGTGTGAAGACAAGATGTGAAACATCTTATCAATGGTATTTTCCATTTATATATCTATTTTGGTGAGATACTTTTTTATGTTTTAATCCATTTTTGGGTTGCTTGCTTTTTAAAAAATTTAATTTTATTATTTACTATTTTGGGTTGTGTTAATCCTCATATGAGGTTATTTTTCCATTGATCTTTTAGAGAGAGAGACAGAGAGAAACATCAATGTGAGAGAACTGTATGCACCTTTCCATTGATCTTTTACAGAGTGGAAGAGAGAGGGACAGACAAAAAGAAACATAGATGTGAGAGAACTGCACATGCCCTGACCAGGGAGGAGCCTGCAACCAAGGTACATGCCCTTGGCCGGAATGGAACCTGGGACCCTTTGGTCCGCAGGCCGATGCTCTATTTACTGAGCCAAACCGGTGAGGGCAGGGTTGTTTGCTTTTTTAAAAAATTTTTATTTTATTGTTTAAAGTATTACAGATAATAGTACATATGTCTCCTTTTTTTTCTGATTGACCTTCCCCCAGCCTCCCCTACCCGCCGGCACATGCCCTCACCACCACCGCCCCTCCCCCCCGCCCCGAGTGTCTTGTGTCCATTGGTTATGCATTCATCCAAGTCCTTCGGTTGATTTCTTACTTCGCCCCCTCCCCAACACTCCCCAGCCTTTCCACTGTAATTTGAAAGTCTGTTCCATGCTTCTCTGCCTCTGTATCTATATTTTTGTTCATCAGGTTATAATGTTCTTTATTATCCATAAATTAGTGAGATCCTGTGGTGTTTTTCTTTCACTTCCTGGCTTATTTCACTTAGCATAATGCTCTCCAGTTCCATCCATGCTGCTGCAAATGGTAAGAATTCCTTCTTTTTTATAGCAGCATAGTATTCCATTGTGTAGATGTACCATAGTTTTCTAATCCACTCATCTGTTGATGGGCATTTAGGCTGTTTTCAAATCTTGGTTATTGTAAATTGTGCTGCTATGAACATGGGGGTGCATATATCCTTTCTGATTGGTGTTTCTGGTTTCTTGGGATATATTCCTAGAAGTAGTATTACTGGGTCAAATGGCAATTCCATTTTTAAATTTTTGAGGAAATGACATACTGTTTTCCACAATGGCTGCACCAGTCTGCATTCCCACCAGCAGTGAAGGAGGCTTCCTTTTTCTCTGAATCCTCTTCAGCACTTGTCATTTGTTGATTTGTTGATGATAGCCATTCTGACAGGTGTGAGGTGGTAACTCATTGTCGTTTCGATTTGCATCTCTCGGATGATTAGTGACTTTGAGCATGTTTTCATGTGTCTCTTGGCTTTCTGAGTGTCCTCTTTCAAAAAAATTCTATTTAGGTCCTTTGCCCGTTTTTTGATTGGATTGTTTATTTTCCTTTTGTTGAGTTGTATAAGTTCCCTATAATGTTGGAGATTAAACCCTTACCAGAGATAACATTGGCAAATATGTTCTCCCATGCAGTGGGCTTTCTTGTTGTTTGTTGATGGTTTCTTTTACTGTGCAGAAGCTTTTTATTTTGATGTAATTCCATTTGTTTATTTTCTCCTTAGTCTCTCTTGTCCTAGGATCTGTGTCTGTAAAGATATTGCAATGACATATGTCTGCAATTTTCCTACCTATGGAGTCTTGTAAGATTTTTATGGTTTCCCATCTTACATTCAAATCCTTTAGCCATTTTGAGATTGTTTTTTTGTGTGGTGCAAGTTGGTGATGTAGTTTCATTTTTTTGCATGTATCTGACCATATTTCCCAGCACCATTTATGAAAAAGGCTGTTTTGACTCCATTGTATGCTCTTGCCTCCTTTGTCAAATTTTTTTAAAATTAAATCTTTATTGTTCAGATTATTACAGTTGTTCCTCTTTTTTCCCCCCATAGCTCCCCTCCACCCGGTTCCCACCCCACCCTCTGCCCTTACCACCCCCACTGTCCTAATCCATAGGTGTATGATTTTTGTCCAGTCTCTTCCCCCACCCCCCACAATCCCCCCCCCCGAGAATAGTCAGTCCACTCCCTTTCTATGCCCCTGATTCTATTATATTCACCAGTTTATTCTGTTCATCAGATTATTTATACACTTGATTTTTAGATTCACTTGTTGATAGATGTGTATTTGTTGTTCATAATTTGTATCTTTACCTTTTTCTTCTTTTTCCTCTTCTTAAAGGATACCTTTCAGCATTTCATATAATATTGGTTTGGTGGTGATAAACTCCTTTAGCTTTTTCTTATCTGTGAAGCTCTTTATCTGACCTTCAATTCTGAATGATAGCTTTGCTGGATAAAGTAATCTTGATTGTAGGTTCTTGCTATTCATCACTTTGAATATTTCTTGCCACTCCCTTCTGGCCTGCATAGTTTCTGTTGAGAAATCAGCTGACAGTCATATGGGTACTCCCTTGTATGTAACTGACTTTTTTTCTCTTGCTGCTTTTAAGTTTCTCTCTTTGTCTTTTGCTCTTGGCATTTTAATTGTGATGTGTCTTGGTGTGGTCCTCTTTGGATTCCTTTTGTTTGGGGTTCTCTGTGCTTCCTGGACTTGTAAGTCTATTTCTTTCACCAGGTAGGGGAAGTTTTCTGTCATTATTTCTTCAAATAGGTTTTCAATATTTTGCTCTCTCTTTCTTCTGGCACCCCCATAATTCTGATGTTGGTACGCTTGAAGTTGTCCCAGAGGCTCCTTACACTATCTTCATATATTTGGATTCTTTTTTCTTTTTGTTTTTCCGGTTGGGTGTTTTTTGCTTTTTTGTATTTCAAATCTTTGACTTGATTCTTGTGATCCTCTAGTTTGCTGTTGGATCTCTGTATATTATTTTTAATTTCAGTCAGTGTATGCTTAATTTCTAGTTGGTCCTTTTTCATAACCTCAAGGGTCTCACTAGATTTCTAGAAAATTCTTGAAAAATCTTAAAAGTGTGGTTTTGAACTCTATATCCAGTAGTTTGCTTTCCTCCATTTCTGTCATTTGTGACCTGTTTCTTTGTCTCCACATTTTTTTATGCTTCCCTGTGTTGATAGAGTGGCTTTCTGTGCTAGGTGTCCTATAGGGCCCAGTGGCTCCGCCTCCCCAATTACCTGAGGTGGACACTTTTGGTACACCCTTGGTGGGCTTTGTGCACAGTCTTGTTGTAGTTAAGCCTTGATTGTTGTAGGTAACACTGGGAGGAATTGACCTCCAGGCCAATTGGCTGTGAGAATTAGCTGTGTCTGCAGTGGGAGAACTTCTGTGCTGGAGACACCCTTCTGGGGCAAGACTTGCTTCAGTGGGGCTTTGGTGCTCACTGAGTCTGCTCCCTGAGTGTGTCGCTTATGGATCTGAAGAGTTGTAATCTGGATGGTCCCACTCTGACCACTGGGTACACTGGCTCTTGGATCTCTAAGGAGGTGCTAATTTAGCCTCTGCCTGAGGCTACCCAGCAGGAGCCCAACTGTGAAGCAATGCAAGCTGCTGTTGGGCCTTGGGCCTTCTTTTGGAAGTTCTGGGTTTCTCTGACCCACCTGCAGTTTGTTAGGTAATTTTCAGATTGCAAAGGGCCAGGCCTTTCATATGCAAAAGCCTCTGCACACAGCTTGGGTGGGGCGGGTTCTCTGGGGATCAACAGGGTGGAGCAAGCAGCTATGGCTGCTCCCCAGTCCTACCCTAAGAGGCCCCGCTTCTCAGTGTCCCGGTAATCGCTGCAAGTACCTCTGAGGGAAAGCCGCCCTCGAGTTCTGACCAATGCCAGACAGTCCAGTTTCTCCTGTATGAGTCTGGGTCTCCAGAGACTCGCCCAGAACTGGAGTTCAGAGCAGTCAGGAGCTTGAGACTCCCTCCTGATTGAAAAAGACAACCGTGTCCTCAGTTTCCAGCCCTTTCCACATGCACTGCGTCCTCAGCTGCCAGTCCTTTCCACGTGTGCTGTGTCCTCAGCTGCCAACCCTTTCCATGTGCGCCTCTGTACCTCTGCAGTTTACTTCCACAATGCACCTCCTCTGAGTATCAGTGTGCTTTTCTCTTTCCTTCTAGTTGTAGAATTTCCACTCAGCCAGCTGTCCTGTGGTTCTGGATGATGTCTGTTTTGTCTTTTAGTTGTATTTTTGAAGTGGTTGTTCGAGGCAGCAATTTCCAGTGTTTACCTCTGCCGCCATCTTGGTTTCTCCTCACCTAATCTCCTTTGTCGAATATTAATTGAGTATAAAGGCTTGGGCCAATTTCTGGGTCCTCTATTCTGTTCCATTGGTCTATATGTCTGTTCTTGTGCCAGTACCAGGCAATTTTGAGAACTGTGGCTTGGTAATATAGTTTGATGTCTGGTATTGTGATCCCTCCAACTTTGTTCTTCTTTCTCAGGATAGCTATGGCTATTTGGGGTCTTTTTTTATTCCAGATGAATTTTTGGAGAGTTTGTTCTAGATCTTTGAAATATGCCATTGGTATTTTAATAGGTATTGCATTGAATCTATAGATTGCTTTAGGTAGTATGGACATCTTAATTATGTTGATTCTACCAATCCATAAACATGGTACGTTCTTCCATTTGTTTATGTCTTCCTTTGTCTCTTTTTTCAATGTCCTGTTATTTTCTGAGTGCAGGTCTTTTACATTCTTGGTTAAGTTTATTCTTAGGTATCTTAATTTTAGGGGGGCAATGGTAAATGGGATTGTTTTTTAATTTCTCTTTCTGTGAGTTCATTGTTGGTGTATAAAAAAGGCCATAGATTTCTGGGTGGTAATTTTGTATCCTGCTACATTGCCAAATTCATTCATTAGGTCTAGTAGTTTTTTGGTGGATTCTTTGGGGTTTTCAATGTATAATATCATGTCATCTGGAAATAAGGACAGTTTTACTTCTTCTTTTCCAATTTGGATGCCTTTTATTTTTTCTTCTTGTCTGATCTCTATGGCTAGTACTTCTAGTACTATGTCAAATAGGAGTTGTGAAAGTGGGCATCCTTGTCTTGTTCCTATTCTTAGGAGAAATGGTTTTAGTTTTTGCCCATTGAGTATGATGTTGGCTGTAGGTTTGTCATATAGGGCTTTTATTATCTTGAGGTATGATCCCTCTATTTCCACTTTGCTGAGAGTTTTTATCAAGAAAGGGTGTTGGATTTTGTCAAATGCTTTTTCTGCATCAATTCATATGATTATGTGATTTTTGTTTCTCAGTTTGTTTATGTGATGTATCACCTTTATTAATTTGTGGATATTGAACCATCCTTGCATTCCTGGAATAAATCCCACTTGGCCATGGTGTATGATCTTTCTAATGTAATGCTGAATCCGACTTGCTAGAATTTTGTTGAGTATTTTAGCATCTATGTTCATCAAGGATATTGGCCTGTAGTTCTCTTTTTTTGTGGTGTCTCTGTCTGGTTTGGGAATTAGGGTAATTCTGGCTTCATAGAAAGAGCTTGGTAGTGTGCCTTCCTCTTGAATTTTTTGGAATAGTCTGAGGATGATAGGTTTTAGTTCTTATTTGAATGTTTGGTAGAACTCCCCTCTAAAGCCATCCGGACCAGGGCTTTTGTTTGCTGGAAGGTTTTTGATCCCTGTTTCAATTTCTTCAGCAGTTATCAACCTATTCAGGTTTTTTGACTCTTCTTGGTTGAGTTTTGGGAGCTTGTATTTTTCTAAGAATATGTCCATTTCATCTAAGTTGTCCATATTGTTGGAAGAGAGTTGTTCATAGTATTTTTTCATAATCATTTGTATTTCTGTGGGATTGGTTGTTATTTCAGCTCTTTCATTTCTGATTTTGTTTATTTGGGTCCTCTCTCTTTGCTTCTTGGTGAGCCTGGCTAGAGGTTCATCAATCTTGTTTATCCTTTTAAAGAACCAGCTCTTGGTTTTGTTAATTCTTTTTTTGGTCTCTATGTCATTTTTCTCTGCTCTGATCTTTATTATCTCTTTCATTCTGGATACTTTGGGCTTTTTTCATTGCTCTCTTTCTAATTCTTTAAGTTGTAGGGTCAGGTAATTTATTATCATTTTTTATTGTTTTTTGAGGTAGGCTTGTAGAGCTATGAACTTCCCTCTCAGGACTGCTTTCATTGTGTCCCATAGATTTTGGATTGTTGTGTTTTTATTGTCATTTGGTGCCATGATGCTTTTTATTTCTTCTTTGATCTCTCTGGTAACCCAGTCATTGTTTAATAGCATTCTATTTAGCCTCCAGGTGTTTTGTTTTTTATTGTTTTTACTGTAGTTGATTTCTAGTTTTATGCCATTGTGGTCTGAGATGGTACTTGATATGATTTCTATCTTCTTGAATTTGAAGAGACTTTGCCTGTGACCCAATATATGGTCTATCTTTGAAAATGACCCATGTGCACTTGAGAAGAATGTATATTCTGTGGCTTTGGGTTGAAATGTTCTGAAGATGTCAACTAATTCCATCTCTCTAGTGAGTTATTTAGGATTGATGTTTCTTTGCTGATTTTTTTTTAGAGGATTTGTCCAATGGTGGTAGTGGGGTAATAAAGTCCCCTACTATGACTATATTGCTATCAATATCTCCCTTGATATCCTCCAGAAGTTTTTTTTTTTATGTATTTGAGTGCTCCTGTATTGGGAGCGTATATGTTTATCAGAGTTATATTTTCTTGTTGGATTGCTCCCTTTAGTATTGTGTAGTGGCCTTCTTTATCTCTTTTGATGTCCTACACTTTGAGATGTAATTTGTCTGATATGAGTATTGCTACCCCAGCTTTTTTTTTTTTCATTTCCATTCGCCTGAAAATCTTTTTCCATCCCTTCATCATCAGTCTGTGTGAGTCTTTTTTTCTGAGGTGGGTTCCTTTAGATAGCAGATATATGGGTCATGTTTTCTTATCCACTCAGCTACTCTATGTCTTTTGATTGGGGCATTTAATCCATTAAAATTTAAAGTTATTATTGATAGGTACTTGTTTGTCACCATATTTATTCTTTACCCCTGTGTTCCTTCTTCATTTCCTTTTTCTTCTTTTTTGAGCAGAACCTTTCTTGCTTTGCTGGTTTGGTGGTAATAAACTCCCTTAGTCCTTTTTTGTCTCTGAAGCTCCTGATTTCACCCTCAATTTTGATTGATAGCCTTGCTGGGTACGGTATTCTTGGATTCAGACCCTTCCTTTGCATGACTTTGTATATTTCATTCCATTCCCTTCTTGCCTGATGTGTTTCTGTTGAGAAATCAGTTGCTAGTCTGATGGGGGATCCTTTGTAGGTAACTTTCTCTCTCTCTCTGGTAGCCTTTCAGATTCTTGCTTTGTCATTGGTGTTTGCCAATTTAATTATAATGTGCCTTGGCGTCGGTCTTTTGGGGTTCCTTTTGTTTGGGACTCAGTGAGCTTCTTGGATTTGTGTGAGTTTTTTCTTCCCTATATCAGGGAAGTTTTCTGTCATTATTTCTTCAAACAAGTTTTCTATTCCTTGCTCAGTTTTCTCTTCTTCTGGCACCCCTATTTTGCGGATGTTGTTTTGTTTTGTGTTTTCCCAAAGTTCCCTTAGGCTCTACTTCTGTTTTTTAAGTTTTTTTTTCTAGATGCTGCTCTGCTCTGCTCGGGTATTTTTTCCTACCTTGTCTTCTAGCTCACTGATGCAGTCCTCTGCTTCTTCTAGTCTACTGTTGATGCTTTCTATTGAGTTCTTTATAGCAGCAATGTCATTTTTCATTTCTTCTTGGTTCTTCTTCATTTCCTCTTGGTTCTTACACGTATTGTTGAATTTGTTTTCCATTCTTTTCAACCACCTTATGACCATTTCTCTGAATTATTTCTCTGACATATTGCTTGCCTCCTTTTCATTTACTTCCTTTTCTGGTTATGCCTCCTTTTCTTTCATTTGCAGACTGTTTCTTTGTCTCCCCCTGGTCTCTCTTCTCTGGGTGTCTGGTTATGTAGCTTTCTCTCTCCTGCATTGATTTAAAGGCATAAAATACAACACAACAAGACACAACACACAAGGCACTGAGCACAAATGTATGCACGATACTAATAACCCCAAATAAAGGTGACCACCTGAGAAAAGAGAATTAGGGGATAAGAAAATAAAAAAATAGTGCAAAAATGATATTGAGAAAAGGAAAAAAAGGTAAGTGAGAGAAGAAAGAGAATGAAAAAGAAGGTGGTGGAAACTATTTATATGTTGAGAAAACTCCAGTAAAACAACAACTAATCCCAAAGAATGCAAACAACAAATACCCAGAGTTGAATGCAACTACAAACAGCAACTAATAACAAGCAAGGAGAGGAAAAACAGAAGTAAAAAATAAAAACAAAAACAAAACAAAAAAGGGAAACAATCTCACAAACAAGCAAAAAAACCCCAAAGCAATCTAATCAACAATCAAGCAAACATGAACAATAGGACAGAGAGAAAGCAATGCAAAACAAAACAAAATAAAACAAAAAAAACATAGTACAAAAAAAGAAAACAAAAAATAACAACAACAGAAAAAGCAAAACAAAACAAAAAAAAGGGAAGAGAAAAAAATTTTGATAGTGAAGAAGGCAAAGAGAGAGGTGTGTATGGACTTGGAGTAGGAGATCAGAAATTAGATTTATAAGTAGGATGAATTTTTAAGAGGTGGTAAAAAAAGGAATAGGGAAAATCTAACACAGGAATAGAGTAAGAGTACAGGACAACATAAGGGGAAGAGTGAGGGATGGAGTGTTGGCATAAAGGTAAAGTTGAGATAGAGTAAAAAGATGCTAAAGGAAAAATGAAAATAGAATGTAGAACATTAATCCCAAAATAAAATAAAGGGAAAATGACACTTTTTTAAAAAAGGTTACAATAGTAGTAGTAATAATACTAATTAAAAATAAAAAGATAATATTTAAAAAGGTAAAATCAAGTGAGGAAAAAAGAAAAAAATTAGTTTCTTAAGTAAAAGGTTAAAAATAAAAATGTGCAATAGTGAAGGTCATTCATTTCCTCTATTCTTCTGTTTGGCATGCCTTTTTCCTGTCAGGTAGTCAGGACAGTATTGAAGTTCCCTGCAATACACTGTTCTTCTGTGTTGTAAACCACAGTCCTGATTTTAAAGCAGGCAATATTTCTTTGTTTCCCAGACTGCCTTTATTTGTATTTACAGAAGAATCAATTTGTGATTCAGCCCCTGGGTGGCAGTGTTTCTGGATTGACCTCTGGGGCTATAAGTCCTCTTTAGCCAATATTTAGATTTTGTTTTCCCTGTCGCACTTAATACTGGTTTGGGAGAATCAACTGCCCCAGAGCTGGTTCCCTGATTGTTACTCCCTGCTCTGATCCCCAGGTTCCACAAAAACAACTTTCCCCTGCAGTCTCTGTGAGTGTTCCCAATTAGGCGATCCTATATATTGGGTTTAGTAATCAAAAGCAAGGATTTAAAGTGAAAAAAAAAGAGCCAGAGTAAGTGCACGAGCTTGCAACCTCCACCATCCAGCTCTGCAAGTAGTTCTCCAAACTTCTCTTCTGCACGTCCTCTCTCCCCTGGCACTAAGCAGCCAGCACACTGGCAAAATCCGAGGCTGCCTTTTTGCACCCAGTCCAGCTATGGGCTGATTTTTAGAGTTCCCTTCTGCCAGCAGCCCTGCGGATCCCCTTTCACACTAATGGATCATGCTGGCCCCAATGGCCGCAGACTTTGTGGGGTGCAGACTTCCCCCACGCGTGTTCCTCTCTCCAACCTGAATTACAAACCTCATCTTTATCTAGGTGAAATCTGACCTTTCCCTGAGGAGGAGCAGGGCTCTCCCGAGTCCGTGTATTTGAGCTGCTTGAGATATGGTATTGCTGGGTTTGTAGCTGGTCCCTGGGTGCCATGGTTCCAGGGTCCCTGGATGTATACACTTCTGATAACAGTCACTCTCCCCTTCAAGATGGCGCCGTCTCTGCGGCAGAGCTGGCCACTCTGGGAGAGATTTCAGCAGCAGTGGAGGCTGCCCAGTTAGGGGAGCCCAATCAGGCTGTCTCCAACAGTCCCCTGGAGTATAGCTATTGCTCACCCACAAATTTACACTCTCTGTACGTCCATACCCTCTCCTTTCGTTCTCTCACTCACACACTATCTTGCAGTATGCCTTCCCATTGGCAGCCATCTTCCCTCTGACATTTTTCTGTTTGATTTTTAATATTTGCATTTTAAGAGTTCCATATGTCTTTTGAATAATAATTATTTATGAAATGTGTCTTTTGAAAATCTTTCCTCTCATTGTCTTCTTATTCTCTCTGTCTTATTAAAATCCTTACCCAAGGATATGTGGGTTTTTTGTTTGTTTCATTGATTGGTTGTTTGGTTGGTTGGTGTTTTTAGAGAGAAGAAGGAAAGGGGGGGCAGAGAGAGAGAGTCAGAGAGGGAAATATCTATTGGTTGCCTCTCCTACATGCTTTAACTGGAGACCAACCAAACCCACAACCTAATACATGCCCTGACCAAGAATCAAACCCTCAACCTTTCAATGTCCGACAATGCTCCAACCAACTTAGCCATACCAGCCATGGCTCTTATTATTCTCTTGATGTTATTTTTTGCAGAACAGAAGTTTGAACTTTTAAAGGAGTTCAGCTTGTAAATTATTTATTTTATGCTTTATTCCTTTGATGTTATTTCTAAAATGTCATTGCAATATCTAAAGTCATCAAGATTTTCTTCTATGTTATCTTCTGGATTTTTATAGTTTTGCATTATGCATTTAGGCCTATGACCTATTTTGAGCTACTTTTTTAGTGATGGGTATAAATCTGTGCCTAGATTCATTTCTTTTTTACATCGATGTCCAGTTGTTCTAGTACCTGTGTTGAGAAGACTACCTTTGCTCCATCGTATTGTCTTTGCTCTTTTTCAGAGATTAGTTTACTATTATTGGTGAGTCAGTTTCTGAACTCTTGTTTCTGTTCTATTTAACTATTTGTCTTTTATCTCACCAATATCATATATTCTTAATTATTGTAACTTTACAGTAAGTCTTGATGTCACATAGTGTACATATTTCATTTTTTTCTTTACTTCAATATCATGTTGGCTCTTCTGGGTCTTTTGCCTTATTCTATGTACTTCACAATCAGCTTTTTGATGTGCAACAAATAACTCGCTGAAATGTTGATTGGAATTGTATTGAATCCAGAGATCAAATGAGGAAGAACTGACATCTTAACAATATTGAATCTTCTTGTCCATGAACATGGAGTCTCATCATTCCATTTGTTTAATTATTCTTTGATTTTGTTCCTCAGAGTTTTGTAGTTTTTCTCACATAGATCTTGTACATATTTTTCTACATTTATAGCTAAGTATTCAAGTTTCTTGGTGCTAATATAAATGGCATTTTGTTAAAATTTTAATTCCACTTTTTCAGTTTAAGTATACAGGAAAATGATTAACTTTTCTATGTTAACTTTGTATCCTTGCTATAATGCTTTATTAGTTCCAGGGTTTTTGTTTTTTTGTTGTTGTTGTTTTTTATTCTTTTAGATTTTCTACATAACTGATCATGTCATCTGTGAATAAAGACATATTATGTATTCCTTTGCAGTCTGTATACTTATTTCCTTTTATTGTCTTATTACATTAGCTAGTATTTACAGCACAATGTTGAAATGTAGTGGTGAGATGGGACATACTTGCTTTATTTCTGATCTTAATAGAAAAGGTTCAAATTTCTTACCATCAATGATATTAGCTGTGGGCTTTTTTGTAGATCTTTATCAAGTTGAGGAAGATCCTCTTCCTAGTTTGCTAAGAGTTTTTATCATAAATGGGTGCTAAATTTTGTTGAATGCTTTTGTTGCATCTATTGAGTATAGATTTTTTTTTAGCTCGTTGATATGATGGATTACTTTAATTGATTTTTAAATTTTGAACAAGTCATATATACCTCAGGTAAATCTCACTTGGTCATGGTCAATACTTCATTGTATATACATTGTTATATTTGATTGGGCAAATATTTTGTGAATATTTTACTAATATTCATGAGAGATATTAGTCTGTTATTTCCTTTTCTTGTAATATCTTTATCCAGTTTGCTATTAGGTTAATGCTGGCTCATAGCATTACTAAGGGAATATTCCCCCTGCTTTTATCTTCTGAAAGAGATTGTAGAGAACTGGTATAATTTTGGTTAAACTTATGACAGATGTTTATTTATATTAACATTTAAAAGTTTGATGGAATTTATTAATGAATACATATGTACCTGGTGTTTTCGGTTTTGGAGGTTTATTAGTTATCAATTCAATTCATTTAATAGTTATACCTTTTTAAAATATTTATTCATTTAATTGATTAGGGTGACATTGGTCAACATGAACATATAGGTTTCAGGTGTGGATTTCTATGTTATAAGGTCTGTGTATTGCCCTGTGTGCCTACCACACAAAGTCAAATTTTTTCCTGTCACCTTATATTAGGAACCCCTGATCCCCCAACTCCTACTCTCTGGCAACCACCACCTGTTGTTTGTGTTCATGAGTTTGTTTTATATACCACATATGAATGAAATCATATGTTTCTTAGCTTTTTGTGATTGACTTATTTACCTTAGCATACTAGTAATGTTCTCAAGGTCCATCCATGTGGTTGCAAATGACACTATTTCACTCTTTCTTATGACTGAGTAGTATTCCTTTGTGTATAACCACATCTTCTTTATCCAGTTCTCTATCCCTGGACACTTTGGTTGTTTCCATGTCTTGGCCACCATGAATAATGCTTCAGTGAACATAGGGGTGCATATATCTTTGCAAATACGTGATTTTGAGTTTTTCAGATATATACCCCAGAAAGGGAATGTTGGGTCTTATGGTAACTTTATTTTTAATTTTTTGAGGAATTGCCAGACTGCTTTCCATAGTGGCTATACCAGTTTACATTCTCACTAGGAGTGAATTATGGTTCACTTTCTTCCACAACCACTCCAACACTTAGTATTGTGTGGGAAACTGATATAAGGTTAAGCCTCGGACTGGCTTGCTGGCAAAGTCACAAACAAGTCCTAGCTTAGAGGGCACAGTCCTCTTAGCATAATTAGGCTTGACCTTATAACACTCCCTAGATCTTATCTGGGAAAGCTAATGGGATGAGGAAGTGCAGGAAATGTAACCATGGTCAAAACAAGTGAAACTCACAAGAACTGTGTAACTATGGTAACCACTACCTTGTTTACCTCTCACTATAAAAGCTTGGTGAGGCCTGAGCACAGTGGAAGTCCTTCTCCCTGAGTTGGACTTGCTCGCCTGGTCCCCCAATATTCCCAAATTATCTTGTGTCTTTTTTATTTCATTTATGTGCGGCTCCACTTCCAGACCCGAACCCTGAACCACGCAGGACGTGGAGGGAAACACTTACGACATCTGGCGCCCGTCGGGGACTCTGGAAGTGAAGATTTCGCTAGAGCGAAAAAACGAAGTTTCACTGGCAAAAGTGAGGAACAAAGAATTCACCATAAAGGTAGGAAAATTCACCGTAAAGGTGAGGGATTATTTCACCGCACACAAACGCCCACAATCAGCTACAGTGGTCCGGAGCTGTAGGTGGTGTGGGAACGTTTTCTCAACCAGGCTAACGGGGCAGGATTCGGCTTTTAAAAAGTAGATTGGGCTTTTAAAAAAAAAGTAAGAAACTTTATTATAGACTTTTGAGTTGCATGCTTAAGGAGTTAAAGTTTCAGAAGGTAATCTCTTATAGTTTTTGCATGTTATTATAGAAAATAACTTTTGGTTTCTTGAAAAAGGTACATTAGATCTTAAGAGTTTGCCAAAAAGTTAGAAATTGAAAAAAGGTCAGCAGCAGGGAAAAACTTGCCTCCAAACTGTTTTTCCTTGTGAAACACAGTATTTCATTTACTAGAGCCTTTGAGAGAGGCCAAGGAGGATAAATCTCCTCCCCTTGCACCCTCCGCTCCTAAAGAGGAGCAGAAAGAAAAGAAAAAATGGGAGGAATGGCCTTCATGGCTCCCTCCACCACCATGTCCTAATTAATTCTCCGTTAATAGAATCACCTGTGCTAAAAGGCCACATTATAAAGAAATTGGAATATTAAAAGGTACTCCTTTAAATCAGGCTGGAAAAAAAAGAGCGCAATGGTCATCTTAATGTGGTTTCTTGTTCAAATTAAAATCTTAATTTATATTTGGAATTTCAAATTTGTAATAAGAAATGAAACCCTGCTGCAGAGTCCGCCTCTGGTGTGGAGAGATTCAAAGGTGGTAGGAGAGGGCAGAGTTTTCAGCTCGCCCGTAAAAAGATTAATTTTGTTTAAAAATTACCGGAGAACATCTTATGACAACCAAACTTTGGCTAAGATAACCTTGGGTGCTAGCCATAACTTTGGAAAGCGAAATAGGAAAAAATTTAAAATGTCTTTTTTTTATTAAGCATGACTTCAGGAAAAATATGCCATCTGCGTCATTTGCTGAAACTTCCCCCAAAGCAGAATGTGGGGGAAGGGAAGGGAGCACATGGCGATCCAATATGGACGCCCTCTCCCCAACTATTCTAATTAAAAAACTTTACAAAATTTAAAAATGCGTCTGGGATTTCTGTGCACGTGTAAAGAGAAAAACTGGCTTAAAACTAATGCGCGCAACTGTCCTGTTTTTGGACACTTAGATAGAGTTTTGAGCTGAATTCTCTTTACAAATGTACAGAATAAAACCCAAGACTGATTATTTCCTAAGAAAAATGGTGTATTTGACCCAGGGAAGAAATGCAGGCTGGTTCTAGCAACAAGATTGGTATATTTCCATAATAAAGAGTGATTTTGAAATCTTAATGAAGCCTGTTCCAAAATTAATCTTAAAACCTCAAAGAAATTCAGTAAAATTGTCTGTTACAGAAAATTTGCCAAAGCAACTGCCTTAAAATAATAATTGGGTTTGAATCTAAAGACTTATACCTAGGTATTTTGAAGTGAAATAATGCTGAAATATTGATCTGAGTGTGCCTCATACTAAATCTAGAGGACAGAATTAAATCTATTGATTATGTCTTGTATTTTTGAAGTTTATTCTTTAAAATGTTATTGATTGAGAAATGCTAAATATTTGACTTGCCAGCTAAAAGTTTAAGGTTCGGATTGAATTGGGAAAAATTGTGTAATTGAGGTAGCTAAATGCCTAAAGTATAGAGATTTATCTTTGAAAGAAAAAATAATTTTTGTTTTCTCTGAAATAATTAGAATTCAAAATATGTTGCTTATTGGTCTGATTTAAAAAAAAAAGAGGATAAATTCTGTGATCCCAACCGAAATTTTTATATACAAAGATCAGTTTTAATTTAATTGATATCTCTTAATAATTATAAAAGGTATATAATCTTTAAATCATATATACACATATATATTTGGTGGTCTTTCAAGTTGGATTTCAAAACTATAACCAAGGAATGACTTTGGGACATTTCATGGGCCCTGAAATGTTTTCAAAAGTTTATTCTCTCTTCTTAAAGGATTTTTTAATAAAGCCAATTTAATATACTTGAAATCACATAGAAAGCTTTATCAAATATAAATTAATAAATATATTTTAAGTTTTTGCCTCTAAGAAAGGGCAAAACAAGTTATTTTGTTTGATATTTCTTAAAATACAGCAGTAGAATTTTGGGATGTCATTTAAAATAACAAAAGCTCCTCGCCGCTGCATTTTAAACTAGGCTGGAGGTGGGGCAACGTTTGCACCTCGTGAATCAGACATAAAACTTTACTAAATTTACTAACTTTATTAATAAACATACCTACTATAAGAAGCCAGTATCTTTGTAAGCAATTGAATCCTAGTAAAGTAAAATTCTTCTAAAAAATTACTGAAGGCTTCCCATGATCCCTCTGTATATGCAAACAAGCCGATAGGGAATGCTGTTTAAAAATATTATCTTAAAATTAATAAAAAGGAGAAATTTTAAAATTTTGAAATATCTTTCACTAATATTTATAGGATAATCTAATGATTTTCTGTTAAAATACCAAATCTGAAAGTACAGTCACCATAAATGTTTAATGACTTTGACTTGAAATACATGGCCTTGCGGTACTATCAGTCAAAATCCAGGAAGTAACCCTGTAGGTTACTTAGTGTAAAAGAAAAAGATTTCTTTTTAAATTGAAGTTCTCTAAGTTTACCCAGCAGGAGGAGGACGAGCCAGACTACAAACAGCCTGGAGACCACCTAGGGCATGGTAAAGAAGACTGTACAGAGAATGTCTTTCTTGCCATGCTAGCAGTAATCATTTGTATGGTAATATTACCTAAGGCAAATGTGGAAGTATTTCAGACTTATACTCCTGACCCTTCATGGGTAAGAACCCTTACGTGGGCCAATCCTTCCAGGAGGACCACAGCTGGGGCAAGGAAGCATATGGACAAGGTATTATTACACAGCTGTTGCCACCCAGCTTCCCTTTTGTATGACTCTAAATCAAGCCACTGCTCCCTTATGTGTAAAATTAAAGAGAGGTTTTTTTGCCAGCCTGGACCCCAAAGAACGGGGAAGAAAGGCTCAAGTACATGTATTATCTCTACTTGCTCCGGGGAAAGGTGCAGAAAATATAAGTGTGCTAAGGCACCCCCCCGCCCCCCCTCCCCACTACGCCTTTACATAAATGGTCTTATGTATGGAATCCCACTGAGGAAGAAGTTAATTGGCAAGACTGTTATAGTAATTATCCTACCACCAGCAAACTTAATAATTTTTTTTCTTTATAGACTGGAGCCCTTATGGTTCTCTGTATAGTAACAACCGCACCCTTAAATGGAAAGGGAATGCATCCTATCTATATGTTGAAGAAAATCACTCCATCTCATGGAGGAGACTTTGTTGGGCCTCAATTACAACATGACAACTGGCCTCTACAAAGTACGCAGTGGAAATTAGCTGCTGCACTTGCCCTATAAAATGGTATAGTTTCAATTATAGCTCAAATAGTTCCATTTTTTTTACGAGGAACTCTCAATAAGACAGTGTTTGCTACTGCCTGTGTGTTTGATCCGTTTGTGCTCCTATCAGGCCCCATTCAGATACATCTTAATGTTACAAGCCATCTGTATGAGGTGTCATGCACAGATTGTACATTATCCCATTGTATCAATTCTACTGTTCAAAAGAACTCCCTCATGATTTTAAAACAACCAGCTTTTGCTTGGGTTCCCACTAACTTAACTGAACCATGGAAATCTCATCAAACCTACGAACTGTTGCATGATCTAGTAAAAAAAATCTTAAAAAGGCAAAAAAGATTTCTTGGAATGTTAATTGCAGGAATCTTTGCCCTCGTAATGTTACTTACTTCTGTGGGCATTGTGTTTCATCTATGGTACAGACTGTTCAGACCTCTCATTTCATACAACAGGTCAAGGAAAATGTAACTAAGAGCTCGTCTATACTAAAAGAAATTGACAGCCAGTTTAAAAATTGAATTTCCATGGCCTAGAGCAAAGAATATCCTTACATGATATTGTTCTACACTGTCATTGTACATTTATCCCAAACAAATTTACAAACTAATTCTTTGAATGTCTGGCAGAAATTTAATAAGGACATTAAAGGATTTAATCCCTTCCACTGTGTGGAGGGCCCCCTGGGAAGGCACTTGAGCATTCTGTATTGACCTCTCTTGCCCTTTTTGTCAAGAGGGTCCCTCTTCTCACAATCCAATTGCCCACAGCTGTTGCCTGAGCTCTGTTCATGCTGAGGTTGAAGCCTCATGGTGGCTGGTGCCGTGGATCTGTCTCTCGCCCAATGGCATGAGCTGGGCCCTCCCTGGAGAAGAAACCTGGGTGTTCCCCAAGATATGTGCAATGCCGGGGCCCCGCCAGCAGGCGAGGGGAGCCCAAGGCAGTTGCTGGGCGTGGAGGCCACAGGGGCATAGGCTACCAAGGAGACAGAACTGTACCTCACATCACCCTGCTTGGCCCCGGAGGATGGCTGGTTAGTCAAAGATGGGTAAGATTCCTCAGGGAGGAACAACCTAAGACAGGCACAGTCGCAGAGGGGCCAGCAGAAGAGAACTTGGGGGTCAACAGAGGTGGGGCACGGATCCTCACCCCCCCAACTATGCAGGGGCTTGAACACTTGCCCCATCTGAGGGAGGTCTCCTGCCCCCATGGCTGCTTCTTGCTTCCCATGCCCAGCCCAGATCGGGACCCAGGTAACAGAAAGAGACTTGGCCCAGCTGAGATCGGTACCCAGAAAACAGAGACTTGGCTGACAACAGCTACCCTATACCTAAAATATAGCCTAACACCAGGAATGCTCAGGGCTTTCTCAAGGATGCAAAATAGGGGAGTCCAGAAAATGGCGACCAGCAGGAAGGTAGGGAGGGAGAGAGTGTGAGAGCGCAAGGAAGTGATAGAGGAGTGTGTGGACGTGTGTGGTGTGTGTGTATGAGCTAGGGACAGTTAGATTCTGCAGGTCTTCTAAGGGGCTGCTAAACCAGGCAGTCTTAGGCAGCGGAGTCCCGCTGCTCCCCGCGCGGACACTCCTGGGCGGCCAGCACAGGCTCAGCGACCACGCCATCTTTGGAAACAGAGCTGCTTGAGACTAGGATCCTGGCCTCAGCACCACCCAGTCTGATCGCAGACGCATACCAGGACCCTGCAGCCACTGGGGACAGAGACTTGTGACCACAGCTACAGACCTGCGGACACCAAAAGTTCAGAGATCCCCGCTGCAGATCCGTGAGTAACAGAGCCCATCCCCCCTTCCCACAGGCTCGCGGGCAGTGCCGAGTAACTAACTGTTAGACCCACCCCTTGCCGGGGCCTCAGTGCGGCAGGAACTTTGGCCTGGAAGTGCGCGAGCACCCTGGAACTGATCCTTTGTGCACTGCTGGCTTCGGAGCCCTGGGCTGGTTGCAAACCAAACGCGGGAGCACCGGGAACTGATCCTACGCCCACTGCGGGCTTCAGAGCCCTGGGCTGGGAGCAAACGCGCGAACGGGAAGTTGTCCGCGTAGCACAGTCCCAGGGACCCCGTTTCTCGGGGCAGGAGGCAGCACCAAGCACCAGTGACTTGACTGTGTTTCTTATCACTGTGCCTGAGATCCTGATTCCCTGTGCATTCATACTAAGAGCCAGTGAATCCATTTCCTGGTGCAAGGGCACACAGGGGCCCGGATTCTCAAGGCGAGGTCGCGCAAAGCAGCAGAGACTCTGATACTGGTCTCTTGGGGAACTCTGACTCCTGGCGCATGTTAGGGGGCTCTGGTATTCAACACGGTGCAGGCAGGGTCCCTGATTCTAAGGGCACATACGAGGCCACATTGAGCGCTGGCAACACTGACTCAGAGCGAGCCTGGTTCCCACCAACCAACAACAACCACACAGCTTAGTGTCAGAGCCCTTCAGTGACACTAGGGTGGTGGGAGGCTCCCACTGCACACAGCCCAGGCCCACGCAACTCGACCTTTGAACCATCGGGAGATAATCAGAATGAAGAAACGACACAACACCCAGAGGAAAGACAATGAGGAATCACAAAGAAAGGAGATTAATGAAGTTGAAGCATGCAACATGACAGAAAAAAAATTCAGAATAATGGTTGTACAATTCATTCACCGGATGGATGAGAAAATCAACAACCTATGCAAGAATCAGGAAGAAATGAAAAGTGATATAGCTACAATCAAAAACACCATGGAAAGTTTCAACAGCAGACTAAAAGAAGCAGAAGACCGAATTAGTGAGTTAGAAGATAAGGTAGAAAAACAAGCTCAATCTGAACAGCAACTGGAGAAAAAAATTAAAAAACAGGAGGAGAGCCTAAGGGAGCTTCAGGACAACATGAAACGAAGTAACATACGCATAATAGGGCTGCAAGAAGGACAAGAAGAACAGCAAGGATTAGAAAATCTATTTGAAGAAATAATGACAGAAAACTTCCCAGACATAGGGAAGAAAAAAGTTACACAAGTACAGAGAGTCCCAGGCAAGATGAACCCCAAAAGACCGACACCAAGACACGTCATAATAACGATGGCAAATGTACAAGACAAAGAGAGAATCTTAAAGGCTGCAAGAGAGAAACAGAGAGTTACCTACAAAGGATCCCCCATCAGATTATCAAACGATTTCTCAACAGAAACACATCAGGCCAGAAAAGAATGGACAGAAATTTACAAAGTGATGCAAAGCAAAGGACTGAATCCAAGAATACTCTACCCAGCAAGGCTATCATTCAAAATTGAAGGGGAAATAAGAAGCTTCACAGACAAAAAAAGGCTAAGGGAGTTTATCACCACCAAGCCAGCAATGCAAGAAATGATGAAGGGACTGGTGTAAAAAGAAGAAATAAAAAGCCCAGAAAGAAAACAGCCACAAAAAAATAGAAATGGCTACAAACAAGTACCTTTCAATAATAACTTTAAACGTTAATGGACTAAATGGCCCAATCAAAAGACATCAAGTGGCTGAATGGATAAAAAAACATGACCCATACATTTGCTGTCTACAAGAGACCCACCTCATTAGAAGGGACTCACACAGACTGAAAGTGAAGGGATGGAAAAATATCTTTCAGGCAAATGGAAAGGAAAAGAAAGCTGGGGTAGCAATACTTATATCGGACAAAATAGACCTCAAAGTGAAGGCCATAACAAGAGATAAGGAAGGCCACTTCATAATACTAAAGGGATCAATACAACAAGAAGATATAACCCTGATAAACATATATGCACCCAATGCAGGAGCACCCACATACATAAGAAAACTCCTGGAAGATATCAAGAGAGAGATCGACAACAATACAATCATAGTAGGGGACTTTAATACACCACTGACATCACTGGATAAATCCGCTAAACAAAAACTCAGCAAAGAAACAGCAATCCTAAATGACTCACTAGATCAGATGGACTTAATAGACATATTCAGAACACTTCACCCCAAAGCCACAAAATATACGTTCTTCTCAAGTGCTCATGGGACATATTCAAAAATAGACCACATATTGGGTCACAAACAAAGTCTCCCCAAATTCAAGAAGATTGAAATCATAAAAAGCATCTTCTCAGACCACGAAGGCATAATATTAGAAATAAACTACAATAAAAAAAACCCAAAATACTCAAACACTTGGAAGCTGAATAGCATGTTATTAAATATTGATTGGGTTACCAATGAGATCAAAGAAGAAATTAAAAACATCCTGGACACTAATGACAATGAAAACACAACAATCCAAAACCTTTGGGACACAATGAAAGCAGTCCTGAGAGGGAAGTTTATAGCTCTACAGGCCTATCTCAAAAAGCAAGAAAAAATGGTAGTAAATCATCTAACTCTACAACTCAAAGAATTAGAAAGAGAGCAACAAGAAAAGCCCAGGGTGAGCAGAAGGAAGGAGATAATAAAGATTAGAGCAGAAATAAATGACATAGAGACCAAAAAAACAATACAGAAAATCAATGAAACCAAGAGCTGGTTCTTTGAAAGAATAAACAAGATTGACAAACCTCTAGCCAGGCTCACCAAGAAGCAAAGAGAGAGGACCCAAATAAATAAAATCAGAAATGATAGAGGCGAAATAACAACAGACCCCACAGAAATACAAATGATTGTTAAAAAATACTATGAACAACTTTACTCCAACAAACTAGACAACCTGGAAGAAATGGACATATTTCTAGAAAAATACAACATTCCAAAATTTAATCAGGAAGAATCTAAAAATCTCAACAGGCCAATAACTATGGAAGAAATTGAAGCAGTCATCAAAAAGCTTCCAGCAAACAAAAGCCCAGGACCAGATGGCTTCACAGGGGAGTTTTACCAAACATTCAAGGAAGAACTAAAACCTATCCTCCTCAGACTACTACAAAAAATCCAAGAGGAAGGAACACTTCCAAGCTCATTCTATGAAGCCAGCATCACCCTAATACCAAAACCAGGTAAAGACAACACAATGAAAGAGAATTACAGGCCAATATCCCTCATGAACATAGATGCCAAAATCCTCAACAAAATCTTAGCAAATCGAATCCAGCAGTACATCAGAAAGATCATACACCATGACCAAGTAGGATTTATCCCAGGGATGCAAGGATGGTTCAATATCCGCAAATCAATAAACGTGATACATTACATAAACAAATTGAAGGAAAAAAACCACATAGTCATTTCAATTGATGCAGAAAAAGCGTTTGACAAAATTCAACACCCATTTTTGATAAAAACTCTCAGCAAGGTGGGAATAGAAGGATCATACCTCAACATAATAAAAGCCATATATGACAAACCCAAAGCCAACATCATACTCAATGGACATAAACTAACACCATTTCCCCTAAGAACAGGAACAAGACAGGGATGCCCACTCTCACCACTCCTGTTCGACATAGTATTGGAAGTATTAGCCATTGCAATTAGAGAAGAAGAAGAAATAAAAGACATCCAAATTGGAAAAGAAGAAGTAAAACTGTCCTTATTTGCAGATGACATGATATTATACATAAAAAACCCTAAAGACTCCATCAAAAAACTATTAGACTTAATAAAAGAATTCGGCAATGTAGCAGGATACAGAATTAATGCCAAAAAATCTATGGCATTTCTATACACCAATAGTGAACTTGCAGAAAGAGAGACTAAAAAAGCAATCCCATTTACCATCGCACCAAAAAAATTAAGCTACCTAGGAATAAACTTAACTAAAGAGGTAAAAGACCTCTACTCAGAAAACTACAGGACGTTGAAAAAAGAGATAGAGGAAGACATAAAGAGATGGAAGAACATACCATGTTCTTGGATTGGTAGAATCAACATCATTAAAATGTCCGTACTGCCCAAAGCAATCTATAAATTCAACGCACTTCCCATTAAAATACCAACGGCATATTTCACAGACCTAGAACGAACTCTCCAAAAATTCATCTGGAATAAAAAACGACCCCGTATAGCTGCAGCGATCCTGAGAAAGAACAAAGTAGGTGGGATCTCAATACCAGATATCAAGCTGTATTACAAAGCCACTGTTCTCAAAACTGCCTGGTACTGGCACAAGAACAGACATATAGATCAATGGAATAGAATAGAGAGCCCAGAAATCAGCCCCAACCAATACGCTCAATTAATATTTGACAAAGGAGGCAAGAACATACAATGGAGTCAAGATAGTCTCTTCAATAAATGGTGTTGGGAAAATTGGACAGATATATGCAAGAAAATGAAACTAGACCACCAACTTACACCATACACAAAAATAAACTCAAAATGGATAAAGGACTTAAATATACGACGGGAAACCATAAAAATACTAGAAGAATCCAAAGGCAACAAAATTTCAGACTTATGCCAAAGCAATTTCTTCACCAATACTGATCCTAGGGCATTGGAAACTAAAGAGAAAATAAACAAATGGGACTACATCAAAATAAAAAGTTTCTGCACAGCAAAAGATACCATCAACAAAACAACAAGAAAGCCCATTACATGGGAGAACATATTTGCCAACAGTATATCTGATAAGGGCCTAATCTCCAACATTTATAGGGAACTCATACAACTTAACAAAAGGAAGATAAACAATCCAATCAAAAAATGGGCAAAGGACCTAAATAGACACCTTTCAAAAGAGGACATTCAGAAAGCCAAGAGACATATGAAAACATGCTCAAAGTCGCTAATCATCCGAGAGATGCAAATCAAAACAACAATGAGGTACCATCTCACACCTGTCAGAATGGCTATCTTCAACAAATCAACAAACAACAAGTGCTGGAGAGGATGTGGAGAAAAAGGAACACTTGTGCACTGCTGGTGGGAATGCAGACTGGTGCAGCCACTATGGAAGACAGTATGGAGTTTCCTCAAAAAACTGGAAATGGAACTCCCATTTGACCCTGTGATCCCACTTCTAGGAATATATCCCAAGAAACCAGAAACACCAATCAGAAAGGATATATGCACCCAGATGTTCATAGCAGCACAATTCACCATAGCTAAGATCTGGAAACAGCCTAAGTGCCCATCAGTAGATGACTGGATTAGAAAACTGTGGTACATCTACCACGATGGAATACTATGCTGCTGTAAAAAAGAAGGAACTCTTACCATTTGCAACAGCATGGATGGAACTGGAGAGCATTATGCTAAGTGAAATAAGCCCAGTCAATGAAGGAAAAATGCCCACATGATCTCACTCATTCATGGATAATAGAGACCATTATAAATTCTTGAACAATAATAGATACAGAGGCAGAGTTGCCTCAAACAGACTGTTAAACTACAGCAGGAAGGCCGGGGAGGGTGGGGGGGGCTCGAGGGGGGGTAAGAGATCAACCAAAGGACTTGTATGCATGCATATAAGCATAACCAATGGACATAAGACACTGGGGGGTAGGGGAAGCCAGGGGATTGTCAAGGGCGGGAAAAAAAAAAGGAGACATATGTAATACTCTTTGTAATAATTTAAGCAATAAAAAAATTTTTTAAAAAAAGGATGCAAAATAATCCTTTCCATTAATATTTACAGTGTAAACTGAGATTGTTGTTAGAGTATTAAATTTGACAGTAAAATAGCAGTCAGGTTTTCAGGTTAAAATTGGCTCAAGAAGTATTAACCAAAATTTTCATTTCATAGTAAATTTGCTTAACATGCAATGATCCTAAAGCAGTCATATTTTTGTGCAAAAAAATTAACATTGAGAGTTATCTAGACTGCATTATAACTTTTCCAAAAAGTCTCCTAATAATTAAATCAAAAAAAGGGGGGATAGTGGAAAAATACCATGTGGAAAAATACCATGTAAGGAAAAATATCCTGTAACTACATTACATCTAGAAAAATTTTTTCATTTATAATGCTAACAGTGAGACACCCAGGAAAACACACATGGTGTCAAAATAAGCCAAAGGAAAATCATTTGAGCAAATATAAAAAGGACCCCAAGTAAAATTCCCTTTATTAACCTTCGGTCGAGAATATGTTTGTATATTTTCAGAAAACAACTTCAAGACCATGTGGATTCCTGCAACAGAGAGGAATTCTCAGGAATGCTCCAGCCATGAAGACAAGAGGAGAGACAGTTCAGAGATGGAGACGCTGACGACGCTTTGCCATGCTAGCAGTCAGCAGCTGTGCGTCGCTGCAGGTTGCCCAGGATCAAACCAGAGAGGGTCAGACCTGCATTGCCACCATTTTTCCACCATCCAGAACTGAAATATCATTGCTGACATGTACACATAAGGAACTGTCGGACATTGAAACTTGGACTCAGACTGTTGGACATTGAAATTGGGACTTAAAACATTTTTTGTTCTTGAAATGTTATGCTTAAGTTTTAAAATGTTTTGGGTTATGGAATGGCATTGTTATTGTTTTAATAGCCAGAGTTTTGTTCTTGATGTATAAGTTATAGTAGCTTAATAATAAAAAAAGGGTGAGATGTGGGAAACTGATATAAGGTTAAGCCTCGGACTGGCTTGCTGGCAAAGTCACAAACAAGTCCTAGCTTAGAGGGCACAGTCCTCTTAGCATAATTAGGCTTGACCTTATAACACTCCCTAGATCTTATCTGGGAAGCTAATGGGATGAGGAAGTGCAGGAAGTGTAACTATGGTCAAAACAAGTGAAACTCACAAGAACTGTGTAACTATGGTAACCACTACCTTGTTTACCTCTCACTATAAAAGCTTGGTGAGGCCTGAGCACAGTGGAAGTCCTTCTCCCTGAGTTGGACTTGCTCGCCTGGTCCCCCAATATTCCCAAATTATCTTGTGTCTTTTCTATTTCATTTGTGTGCGGCTCCACTTCCAGACCCGAACCCTGAACCACGCAGGACGTGGAGGGAAACACTTACGACAGTATTGCTTGTCTTGTTGATAATGGACACATTAATAGGTGTAAGATAGTATCTCATTGTAGTTCTGATTTGCATTTCCCTAATTGCCAGGGATGTTGAACATCTTTACATATATCTATTGGCTGTTCATATGTCTTCTGGGGAGAGGTGTATTTTCAGGTGTTCTGCCCACTTTTTGATTGGGTTATTTGTTTGGTGTTGAGTTTTATGAGTTCCTTATATATTTTGGAAATTAAGCCTTTGTAAGAGCAACTGTTTGCAAATATCACCTACCACCTGGTTGGCTGCCTCTTTGTTTTGTTGTCAGTTTATTTTTCTGTGCAGAAGCTTTTTAGTTTGATATAGTCCCATTCATTTATTTTTGATTTTTGCCTTTACTTCCCTTGCCTTTGGGGTCAAGTTCATAAAATGTTTTCTACAAACAAGGTCCATAAGTTTGGTACTTCTATTTTCTTGTATGTAATTTATTGTTTTGGGTCTTGTATTTAGGTCTTTGATCCATTTTGAATTAATTTTTGAACATGGGGACAATCTTAATCCAATTTTACTTGTTTGCATGTGGCTTTCTAGTTTTCCCAGCACCATTTATTGAAGCAACTATCTTTACTGCATTATGTGTTTCTGACTCCTTTGTTGAAAATTATCTATCCATATATATACGGTTTTATAGCTGGGTTATCTATTCTGTTCCACTGATCTGTGTGTCTGTTTCTCTGCCAATATCATGCTATTTTGATTACTATAGTATAATGTGAAGTCAGGTAGTGTGATACCTCCAGCTTCATTTTTTTCATAGAATTGCTTTGGCTATTCAGGGCATTTTGTGGTTTCATACAAATCTGATGACTTCTCATTCTATTTCTTTAAAAAATGACATTGAGATTTTGATGGGAATTGCATTATATCTGTATATTGCTTTGCATATTGTGGACATTTTAACTATGTTGATTTTTCCAATCCATGAATACAGGATATTTTTCCATTTTGTTGTGTTGTTTTCAATCTCTTTTAATAATGCTTTATAATTTTAAGTATATAGGTTTTTCACGTTCTTTGTTAAGTTTATTCCTAGGTATTTTATTCTTTTGGTTGCTATTATAAAAGGTATTTTTTTTCCATTTCTTATTCTGAAGTTAGTATACAGGATTGCAATGTATTTTTGCACATTGATTTTGTATTCTGCAACTTGACTTATTTGTTTATTTTTTCTAAGATTTTTTTGGTAGATCCTTTAGGGTAGTGATTCTCAACCTTCCTAATGCCGCGACCCTTTAATATAGTTCCTCATGTTGTGGTGACCCCCAACCATAAAATTATTTTCGTTACTACTTCATAACTGTAATTTTGCTACTGTTATGAATCATAATGTAAATATCTGATATGCAGGATGTATTTTCATTGTTACAAATTGAACATAATTAAAGCATAGTGATTAATCACAAAAACAATATGTAATTATATATGTGTTTTCCAATGGTCTTAGGCGACCCCTGTGAAAGGGTCTTTCAACCCCCAAAGGGGTCGCAACCCACAGGTTGAGAACCGCTGCTTTAGGGTTTGCTATATATAGAATCATGTCATCTGCAAAAAGTGAAAGTTTTATGTCTTCCTTTCCTATTCAGATGCCTTTTATTTCTTTCTCTTGCTTTATTTCTCTGGCTAGGACTTCCACCACTATGGTGAATAAAAATGGTGAGAGTGGACATCTTTGTCTTGTTTTTGATCTTAGAAGAAAAGCTTTCCATTTTTCACCATTAAGTGTGATATTAGCTGAGGGTTTATCATATATGGCCTTTATTATGTTGAGGTACTTTTATTTTATTCCTATTTTATTGTTTTTTTTTTCTTTCTTTTTTTTGTTTTTTTCTTTTTTCTTTGTTTTTTTTTACAAACCCTTGGGTCGAGGGCTGAGTTTCAGTAGATCACAGCAAGAGAGCTGCTCTGCTATGTACCAAACCCCGACCCAGAAGCAGGCCGTCTACAAATGGTTTAGCACCAGGTTCCCCAGGAACGTGCATTGCGTGAAAGGTGTGGGGGTGGCCCCCTTTCTGGCCGCACCCCGTTTCCCAGGACAAAGGGCTCTCCTCACTGACCCTGTTTCCGACGCGTGGCAAGGGCACGCCATGCCGTGGGGGCGCATTTATTCAGTGTTTTAATCATAAATGGATGTTGTATATTATCAAATGCTTTTTCTGCATCCATTAATAATATCATATAATTTTATCCTTTGTTTTGTTAATGTGGTTCATTACATTGATTCATTTGCGTATGTTGAACCATCCTTGTACCCCTGGAATGAACCCCACTTGATAATCATTTATTATTTTTTGGATGTACTGTTGTATTTGACTTGCTAGTATTTTGTTTAGGATATTTGCATCTGTATTGGTTTGTAGTTTTGTGTTTTTTTGTGTGTTCTCTTTGCCAGGTTTTTTTTAAAATATATTTTTTTATTGATCTCAGAGAGTAAGGGAAAAGGAGAGATAGAAACATCAATGATAAGAGAGAATCACTGATTGGCTGCCTCCTGCACGCCCCCCACTTCCCACTGGGAATAGAGCCTATAACCTGGACATATGCCCTTGATCATAATCAAACCCAGGACCCTTCAGTCCGCAGGCCCACGATCTATCCACCGAGCCAAACCAGCTAGGGCTCTTTGCCAGGTTTTTGTATCAGGGTTATATTGGCCTTGTAGAATGTGCCTCTTCTCTCTTTTTCTGTTTTTTGGAAGAGTTTAGGAAGGATACATTTTAAATATTCTTTGACCATTTGATAGAATTCACTGGTGAAGCCATCTGGTCCTGGACTTTTGTTTTTTGGGAGATTTTTTTATGGTAATTTCAATTTATTCACTGCTGATCGGTGTATTTAGATATTCTAATTCTTCTTGATTTAGTCTAGGTAGGTTATATATTTCTAGGAACTTAGCCATTTCAGCTTGTTCATTGAACTTGTTGGCATATAGTCTTTCATAATATTCTAGTATGATCCTTTGTATATCTGTGATGTCTGTGGTTTGATTGGGTTATTTGTTTGGTGTTGAGTTTTATGAGTTCCTTATATATTAGGAACCCCTTTTCTCTCATTTCTGATATTGTTAATATGTGTGTTTTCCCTTTTTTACTTACTGAGTCTAGCTAGGGATGTGTCAATATTATTAATTTTTGCAAAGAACCAGCTTTTTGTTTTACTGACCTTTATACACTTTTTGTTATCTGTTTCATTAAATTCTGCTTTAATTTTTATTATTTTATTTCTTCTGCTGACTTTGGGTTTCTTTTGTACTTCTTCTAGTACTTTAGGATGTGATGTTAGGTTGTTTACTTGAGATTAATCTTGTTTCTTGAGAAAGGCCTGTAATAATATAAACTTTTCTCTTATTACTGGGATCCTTTTGCTGCATCCCAGAGGCTTTGATATGTTGTATTGTCATTTTCATTTGTCTCTATATATCTTTTGATCTCATATTTTATTACTTCTTTGACCCAGTCATTTTTTAGTAGTATGTTGTTTAATATCCTGGTATTTGTGGTTTCTTTATTTCTTTATTATAGTTGACTTCTAATTTTAAGGCATTGTGTTTAGACAATATGCTTGGTATAATTTCAATCTTCTTGAAGTTGTTGGTGCCAGTTTTGTGACCCACCATATGCTCTATCCTTGAGAACGTTCTATTTGCAATGGAGAAGAATGTATAATCCGATGTTCTTGGATGAAAGGTTCTCAAAATGTCTATGTCCACTTAGTCTAGTGTTTCATTTAAGTCTAATATGTTGTCAATGATTTGCTGTTTGATCTATCTAGAGCTGTCAATGAAGTATTATGGTCTCCAACTATGATTGTGTTTTGATCTGTTTCTCCCTTTATTTCTGTGAGTTGCTGTTTTATATATTTCAGTCCTCTCTTGTTGTGTGCATATATATTAAGAAAAAATGACAATAAGGTATCATCTCACACCTGTCAGAATGGCTATCATCAACAAATCAACAAACGAGAAGTGCTGGTGAGGATGCAGAGAAAAAGGAACTCTTGTGCACTGCTGGTAGGAATGCAGACTGGTGCAGCCAGTGGGGAAAACAGTATGAAGTTTATCCCGCAAAATTGAAAATGTATCTCCTGCCCTAACTGGTTTGGCTCAGTGGATAGAGCGTCAGCCTGCGGACTGAAAGGTCCCAGGTTCAATTCTGGTCAAGGGCATGTACCTTGGTTGCGGGCACATTCCCAGTAGGAGGTGTGCAGGAGGCAGCTGATCGATGTTTCTCTCTCATCGATGTTTCTAACTCTCTATCCCTCTCCCTTCCTCTCTGTAAAAAATCAATAAAATATATTTTAAAAAAAAGAAAAGAAAATGTATCTCCCATTGGACCCAGTGATTCCACTCCTAGGAATATATCCCAAGATGCACCCCTATGTTCATAGCAGCACAACTTACAATAGCTAAAATTTGGAAACAGCCTAAGTACCCTTCAACAGATGAATGGATTAAAAAATGGTAGTATATCTATATAATGGAATACTACACTGCTGTAAAAAAGAAGGAACTCTTACCATTTGCAACAGCATGGATGAAACTGGAGAGCATTATGCTAAGCAAAATAAGCCAGTCAGAGAAAGATAATATCATGTGATTTCACTCATTTTTGGAATATAATGTACAACATAAACTGATGAACTAAAATACAGCCAGAGACCTAGAAGCTTTGATCAGACCACCCAACCTCAGGGGGAAGTCGGGGTGGGGACCGGTGGGGGTAAGCAGGGGGAGAGATCAACCAAAGACTGGTATGCATGCACATAAGTATAACCCATGGACACAGTCAGTGGGTGGGGGGGGGGTGGGGGCATGTGCCAGGTGGAGGGGAGATGAGCAGGGAGAGGTCAATGGGGGAAAAAGGATGCATATGTAATACTTTAAACAATAATTAGAAAAAGAAGTGTTAGATTTTCTTCATGTAGTGTTCCCTTTATCATTATAAAGTGTCCATCTTTGTATCTTGCTATCTTTGTTATCTTGAAATCTATTTTGTCAGATATAAGTATGACTACACCTGCTTTTTTGTGGATATTATTTACTTGGAGAATCATTTACCGCCCTTTTACTTTGTTTTTTGATCCACCCTGCTAGTCTGTTCCTCTTCATTGTTGAATTCAGACCATTTATATTTAGGATAATTATTGATATACTAGTGGCCCAGTGCACGAAATTTGTGCATGGGGGAGGGTATGTTCCTCAGCCTGGCCTGCATCCTCTCCAATTTGGGACCCCTCGAAGGATGTCCTACTGCCAGTTTACAGGGATCGGGCCTAAACCGGCAGTTGGATATCCCTCTCGCAGTCCAGGACTGCTGGTTCCTAACCACTCACCTGCCTGCCTGCCTGCCTGATTGCCTCTAACCATTCTGCCTGCTGGTCTGCTTGCCCCCAAATGCCCCCCCCGCCAGCGTGATCACCCCAAACTGCCCCCTCTGCTGGCCTGCTCACCCCTACCTTCCCTCCCCACTGGCTTGCTCATCCCCAACTGTCCACCTGCTGGCCTGCTCACTCCAAACTTCCCCCCCCCACTGTCCTGATCACCTCCAACTGACCATCACAGATGGCCTGCTTGTCACCAACTGGCCCCCCTGCTGGTCTGCTTACCCCCAACAGCCCTGCCCCCCACCAGCCTGATCACCCACAACTGCCCTCCCCTCTTGGCCTCTAACCGCCTCTACCTCGGCCCCACCACCATGGCTTTGTCCAGAAGAACATCGGGAAGGTCTCCCAGTCTAATTAGCATATTACCCTTTTATTAGTATAGATGAATTATTTTATAGAATGGGCATTTTATTACAGATGGTTTCTCATGGCATTTTTTCTAAAGGAGTAAAAATTACTTTAAAAAATGTTTCAGGAAGACTTTGAGCAATTTACACTATCTGCTTTTCTTCCAAGAAAGTTGTCACTTTTATGCCAGAGTGAGAATTATTTGTATGCTTTGTATGTCAGCATTGGACCACTGTGACTGGGGGGCACTTAGCTTGACTTGAGAGTAATTATCTTGCTCACTGGCTGGGAGGGAGGGTGTGTGGCAGAGGAGATAAATACTTGGTTCTGGATTATTCATAGATTGCTGACTTTCTGGATTGATTGTGCAAGCCCCTCCTTTTATTGCTGTCCATCTTCTGTTGACAGACATCTACCCTGGGAGAGAAATGAGATGAAACTCTCTTTCTTTTCATTGTAAAAAGCATTTGAATTCCTAAGGTGTAATAAGGCCTTCCAGCCATCCACAGTCAAGGTACACATTTTCATGGAGGATGTTCCCACTCTTGAATAAATCAAAACATTTTTTTTTAATTTAAACTTTCTTCTATAACTGTTTTCTTGTTACTTAAAAGCTAGTTTTTTTGAAACTACTTCCAAAGCTTTTCAAGCTGTATTTGTTCTTGGAATGAGTTTATAAATTAGAATTGATCCCGGCCAGTGTGACTCAGTGGTTTAGCATCGACCTATGAACCAGGAAGTCGCAGTTTGATTCCAGGTCAGGCCACATGCCCAGGTTGTGGGCTTGATCCCCAGTACGGGGCGTGTAGGAGGTAGCCGATCAATGATTCTCTCTCATCATTGATGTTTCTTTATTTTTTTTAAAAAAAAATATATATTTTATTGTTTTTTTACAGAGAGGAAGGGAGAGGGATAGAGAGTTAGAAACGTCGATGAGAGAGAAACATCAATCAGCTGCCTCCTGCACGCCTCCTACTGGGGATGTGCCTGCAACGAAGGTACATGCCCTTGACCGGAATCGAACCTGGGACCCTTCAGTCCACAGGCTGACACTCCATTCACTGAGCCAAACCTGCCAGGGCTCATCATTGATGTTTCTATCTCTCTCCCTCTCCCTTCCTCTCTGAATCAGTAAGAATATATTTTAGAGAGAGAGAGAGAGAGAGAGAGAGAGAGAGAGGTATATATGTTTGTAAATAACAAAACATGTATTTGATGCTCTTAGAAAGTCTTATTTTCTTTCATTAAAACTTGTGCAGTATAGGGAACTCCATAGATTCTCTTAATTTGAAGAAAGTTAGAGGGAAAGGTACTAATTCAGAGTTCCTTGGGAAAATGTGTCACTTATATATTTTTTTATGTTTATTTTTTTAAAATCAAAAACTGAAATATTTTCTATTCAGAAAATATATTTGGATCTAAATATCTTCTATAATTTTAACCCTAAAATATCAATTTAAATATTTTAAAAATGGGATGTTTGTTTTTTTAAATAAGTTAGGTTACTGGAGTTCTACATGTTACTGGATCACCTGGGTTAACTTTCTGATTGGAAAATTAAGAATTATAGTCAGAGGGGAGGACATGAGAATTTTTAAAGAACATATTCAATTTACTTTAGAAGCCGAACCTCTCTTATCATGTGACTTGTTTTGTATGTTTGTTAAACTATATTATCACATAAGCATTGCTGCTATTGGAACAAACAGTGACAGTCGATTCGGGTCATTTGAATGTCCACTGTCTGTTTTAATTTGTATGTTCGTTTTGACTCTGTCATATGCTCAAACTTCAGTGGAAGTCATGAGAACCTATTATTTCTGCCTGCTCCCTCCTTTACATTGGAAATACTCTTTTTTACTCAGAGGGACCTTAACTTTAATGTAAGGGATTGTTTCCCTTGCCAACTTTTTTCTTCCTTGCCAAGTAAGAGAGCTGTTGTGATCTCTTTAGTGATGCCTTCCCCAGGATATTTGCAGATGTGGTTGGGAAAAGTCATTTCATCCCCGACCTTTGCATGTCAGGTGCTGGGGTGCCCAGGGTGCTGCCATGCCTGCGCCCCCAGCCCTCCCTTACCAATCGCAGATCAGGGGGCTGCAGGCATGGCTGCACCCTGGGGCTCACCTGGTGCCCTGGGTGCCGCCATGCCTGTGGCCCAGCCCCTCCCTTCACCATCGCAGATCAGGGGGGCGCAGGCCAGCCGGCACCCTGGCCCTGGGGGTCTTGCACCCCGGCTCTCTCTTCCTCCGATCGCCATAGCGATCACTGGCACCCCCGGCCGGGGGATGTCGCCTGGCCTGCTGCCGGGCTTTCCAATGGTGATCACCGGCTGGGGGGTGGGGCAAAGGCAGCCCTATGGACTGCCTTTGCCTGCCCCCCAGCTCTTGCCTGCCACCGCTCTTCCCATCTTTCCCCTTTTGCCTCCCATCATTGCGCCTATGTATGCAAATTAGTTGCCATCTTTGTTGGCGGTTAACTGCCATCTTTGTTGGCAGTTAATTTGCATAATGCCCTGATTAGCCAATGGGAAGGGTAGCGAAGTTACGGTTAATTACCATGTTTGTCTATTATTAGATAGGATGAGCATTTCCTATAGCCATTTGTTTTTTTGTTTTCTGGTAGCTCTGAGCCTCCATTGGTTCTTTTCCATTATGTCTGTCTGTTGTTTTAGTTTTGTGATATTCCATACTTCTTTCTTCTGTTTCCTCTTTTTTAAACTATGTGTCCTGGTTTGGGGATTTTTGTGTGTGATTACCATTTGGTTTATAAAAAAATAAAATTGCATATATACCATAGTTAACTTTTCTTTTTTTTTCATAGTTACTTTTGAGTATATTTGATCTTCATCCTCCTTTTCTTGTTCAGACCATTACCACTTCCCTTTTTATGTTTTGTTGTCACAAATTATTCCTCCTTATGCTGTAAATTGTTTTAGTGATCCTATTCATAGTCTTGTGACCTTATGTTCTTTGTTTCAGGCATAATAACTTCCTAGAGTATTTCCTGCAATGAGATATTCTGATGATAAAATCCCTCAGCTTCTGTATATCTGGGTACATTTTTATTTCTCCTTCATAGTTAAAGGATAATTTTGCTGGGTATATTATTCATGGCTGGTAATTGATTTCTTTTAGACATTTGAATATTTGGTTCTACTCTCTTCTGGCTTGTAGAGTTTCTGCTAAGAAGTTGGCAAGTTCCTTTGTAGGTCACCTCTTTCTTTTCTTTGGCTGCTTTGATAATTTTCTCTCTGTCATTGATTTTTGACAGCTTTAATGACAATTGTCTTGGGGAGGTCCTCTTTGGATTGAGGTAATGAGGTGTTCTGTTTGCTTATTGGATTTTAGGATCTAGCTATTTACATAGATTTGGGAAGTTCTCATCCATTATTAGTTTTAATAGACTCTCCATTCCATGATCTTTCTCTTCCTCCTCCACAATACCTATAATTTTAATATTGCTTTTTCTATTGAAATCAGATAAGTCCCATAGAACTCTTCATTTTTCTTTTTTCACAGGTTTCTCTCTTCTCTCTGTTTTATTTCTTGATTCCTATCTTTGATATAACTCATTCTTTCCTCTGTCTCTTTGGTTCTATTCTTTATGATCAGTAGTTCACTCTTAATCTCCTTAATTGCTTGCTTCATTTGGAGGATTTCTGGTTGGTTCTTTTTTAATGTTTCAATCTCTTTGGTAAAGCACTCATTTTGTTGATTGATTTGTTTTCTAAGTGCACTGAATGACCTGTCAGAATTTTCCTGCAAGCTTGAAACCTCTGCTTTTTGAGGATTGTTCATTTTCTTTCTGGTCATCATCATTACTCTGGTTCTTCATGGTATTTTCTGACCTCTTTTGCTTACCCATTTATCTCTGAAGACATCTTTCTACTATTTTACAGTAGGTGGCATTGAATTGCAACATTTTTTTAAAAATATATTTTATTGATTTTTTACAGAGAGGAAGGGAGAGGGGATAGAGAGTTAGAAACATCGATGAGAGAGAAACATCGATCAGCTGCCTCCTGAACCCCCCCTACTGGGATGTGCCCACAACCAAGGTATATGCCCTTGACTGGAATCGAACCTGGAACCCTTCAGTCCACAGGCCGATGCTCTATTCACTGAGCCAAACTGGTCTGGGCAAATCACAAGATTTTTACCTCTGTTGTCTCATAGTCTTGAACATTCTCAGTTTCTGTAAGACAGTATAGCTGCACTGCTTGGGTGGGTGTTTGTTTTGCCCTCACTGTAATGGTGACCCCCACCTCTGTGGGGTCCTGCCCCAAGCACCCATTCTGGGGATCAATCACAGAGGGAAGCAGTGATTCTACTGCAACAGCTCTTTGTTAACAGATGCTATTCTCCTGGATATGACTCCAAGGGCAATGGGAGACAAGTTTTGGAAGCCAAAGCAATGGCCGGACTCTGTAGTTCTCTTTCTGTATCTAAAATTCACAACAGCTGGGAGCTGCATGGCAGAACCTCATATGCTTCTCAGGCATCTGCTGACTCAGATATTGTTCACCACTTGCCCTTCTTGGCTATCTCCTTGCAGTTCTGTGTTCCTCCTGCCAAAGGAAGTGCCACCAGCTTTCTCCCTTCTCTAAGCGAGCTCCTGGTTACAGGGCTGTGTCTGTAGGCCCCATGTACTTTATTCCCATCTGGTCTTCCTGTTTACTCCTGGTTGCCCACCTTTGGATGTTTCAGTGCATAGGTCTCTCAGATGTGCATCTGTGTTGAGCAGAGATTTCTTTGTTAAATTATAGATGGTTAACTTTGTCAGGGGAAGAGGAAAGGATGTGCCTTTATGCCACCATTCCTCTGATGTCACTCTAGTAATACCTTTTTAAATTGTCTGTTTCTTCTTGTGTGAATTTTGGCAGATTGTGTCTTTCAAAGAACTTGCCTATTTTACCTTTGTTATATTTGTAGGCATGGAGTTCTTCATAATATTCCTGTATAAGTATTTGAATGACTAAAGAATCTGTAGGAATGCCTCCTCTTTAATTTCAGATATTAGTAATCTGTGTCATTTCCCAGGTTAGCCTGATTAAGTGTTCATCAATTTTATTGATATTTTTAAAGAAGATGCTTTTGGATTTATTGATTTTCTGTACTTATTTTGTATTATTTCTTTTCTTTTTTTAAAATTTTGCCTCGTTGGATTTAATTTGTTGTTTTTTTTCCTAGTTTCTTAAGGTGGAAGGTTAAATGCCTTCTTTTAAATCTTTACTTTTTTCTAATATTCAATGCTATAATTTTTTCTTTAAGCACAGTTCTCACTACATCCCAAAACATTTGAAAAGTTGTATTTTTATTTAGTTCAAAATATTTTGTCATTTTTCTTGATATTTTTTCTTGCCCCAAGTGTTATTTAAAAGTGTATTGTTTAACCTCCTACTATTTTGAGATTTTTCCACCTGTTTTGTTGTTATTGTTATTGATTTCAAGTTTAAGTTCACTGTGGTCTGAGAGCAGACATTATATTATCTCTATTATTATTATTATTATTTTATTTTTAAATATCCATGCCACTTCTGCGGGAGCTACAGCATGCCCATGGGAGCCAGTGAGAGCTGCACCACTTCCACGGGAGGGAGGCCGGAGGGAGCTGCACTGCTTCTGAGGGTGGCGGGAGCAAGCCACTGTGGCCACCCGCAGGAGCCGGGGGTGGGGGGAGGTACCGAGAGGTGCTCCATGCATCTCCTGGTGGAAGGTCATGCACGCAGCCCTGCCCACTCACGCGCCCCTGCTGCGCATGCAGCCTCCTCCTGATCGGTCATTACGTATGAGGGCATGATGACCATTTGCATATTAGCCTTTTATTATATAAAATATATATATCCCAGCATGTGATCTATTTTGGTGAATGTTCCATCTGGGCTTGAGAAAAAAAAAAGTGTATTCTGATATTGTTGGATGAAGTAATCAATAGATGTCAATTAAATGAAGTTATTGATAGTAAACATAAAAAGGACATAGATACCATAAAAGAGAACCAGTCAGAAATGAAGAATACAATATCAGAAATGAAGAATACACCAGAAATAATAAACAGTAGGTTGAATCTTCAGAGGAAAATGTCAGTGATTTGGAAGACAGGTAGAAGAAAACATCCAATTAGAACAGCAAAAAATAAATAAATTTTAAAAATGAAGATAATTTAGGGCACCTTCGTGACAACATGAAGCATAAAAAATCTGCATCGTAGGATAAGCAAATGGATAAGAGAGAGAACAAGAGATCAAGAACCTATTTGAATGGGTCAACAATGAGATCAAATAAGAAATCAAATAATACTTTGAAATAAATGAAAATGAGAAGCCAACAACACCAAATCTATGGGACATAGAGAAAACAGTCCTAAGATGGAAATTCATAGCATTATAAGCCTACCTCAAGCAAAAAAAAAAATATCAAATAAACATTTTAACTTTACACTTAAAGGATCTAGAAAAAGAAAAACTATCAAAGCCCAAAAATGAGTAGGAGGAAGAAAATAATAAAGATCAGAGCACAAATAAATGAATTAGAGTGAATAAAAAAAAAACACAACACATTAGATCAATGAAACCAAGATTTGTTGTTTTTTTTTGAAAAGGCAAACAAGACTGGCAAACCTTTAATCAGACTTATCAAGAAAAAAGGAAAGAGGACCCAAATAAATTAAATCAGATATGAGAAAGGAGAAGTAACAAATGACTCCAAAGAAATACAAGGCATTTTAAGAAAATATTATGAACAACTACTTTGGAAAATTTGGAAGAAATGGATAAATTTCTGAACATACAATCTTACAAAACTAAATCAGTAATAATCAGAGAATCTGAATAGTCAGCTTACAACTAGTGAAAGTGAAGTAGTAATAAAACACCTCCCAAAAAACAAAAGCCTAAACTGGATGGCTATACAGAAGAATTTTAGCAAACATTTAAAGAACTAACAACTTCAAATTATTCAAGAGGAGGTAAGACTGCCAAATTCATCTTATGAGACTAGCTTTATCCTAATTCCAAAACCAGATAAAGGCAATAAAAAATAAGAAAATTATAGGCCAAAATCCTAGATCAGGGGTGGGCAACCTTTTTGTGATTGTGTGCCAAAACCAGCAAAATCTCTGACTCAAAATTCTTCTGCATGCCAACCCTAATTTTTTGAGAACATGTTACGCCTACTTGATATCTCTTAAGGTGTACGTATATGAAGAACCTTGGAGAAATAATAAAATTCATTTGAGCGACAAAAACACAGTATATGATGATGAAAAATACATTTATTTTTTAATGTAAATGTGTACACTGATAGTCCGACAGAAAACTTTATGACTCCGTTTGATATTATCAGTGGGACTTTTGCTGCTGCATCACTGATGACAGAGATTTTACATCAGGTTTATATTTCATGACCTGCAGAGATATGCACAAGCTACTACTTTCATCAGTCAGGCTACTCCTATTACGAGACTTAACAGAATTCATCACTGAGAACAAAGATTCACAAGTGTATGTGGATGAAAACATGGAGAGTAACACTGTTGCAAAGTTTTTTAAACAGAAAAAATTTTCTGGAATGGCATCCCAAGTCCTCAATAGTTCGTTTTCGACACTGGTACTCCTGTTTCTAATCGCTTTTTTTCAATGTTTTCCAAATCAACTCTAAGCTCAATTAATTTCTGCTTCCAAATTGAGCTACTCTGAAATTTAATCAACTGCATTTCAAAGTCAGCCATGTCTATCCATGAAAACATTTGTAAGTTTAGTTCCTCCAGTTTCATGCTGTCTGGAAACCTCACAAATTTTGCTGTCTCTTCCAGTTCTCTGAATTTCGGAAATCTTGAGAAGAGCTGCTCAATAGTTGACTCGATGATGTTTAAAAACAGCTTTTGAAGGCTTTTACAGTCTGTTCTGTCATCTTTTGGGAGGTCTTTTATGTGCCTCTTGAGGTTTGGGAAATATCTAAATCTCTCACCATCCACATCCCTCTTAAAGACTTACAGTTTATTTTCAAAAGCCTTCATGTAACCAAACATAACATCAAGTGTCTTGCCAGTTCTTTGTAATTTAACATTTAAGTCATTTAAATATTCACAAAAATTGTAAATGGAAGATTATGAGAGAGGGTTTCACGTGCCAGCAAAGGTTACTGGCGTGCCATGTTTGGGGGTGTTGCCCACCCCTGTCCTAGATGAACATAGGTGCTAAAACATAGATTTAAAAAATATATATTATCAAACTAAATTCAGCAGTACATTTTAAAAAATAATAAACTGTAATCAGGTGGAATTTATTCCAGGGATGCAAGTTACGTTCAATATCCACAAATCAATGAAAGTGATGGATTAGATAAATAAAATGAAAGATAAAAATTACATGATCATATCAATAGATACAGAAAAAGCATTTGCTAATATACAGCACCCATCTATTCTAATAAAAGGGTAATATGAAAATTAGACCAGGATGCCCTAACAGTCATGACCAGCTCAGGAGGAGGCTGAGCTCGCAGATGGGTGGGGGGGAGAGGAGAAGGGGGGAACTCTGTGCGGTGAAGCAAGCCATGGATGGTACAGTCAATGAACAGGTCCGAAGACAGCAGGGCGGAGCAGAAAGCTGGGCCTGCCAGTCACCCTGGTGATCAGCAGGTCTGAGGACAGCAGGGTGGAGCAGGCCCAGCAGAGAGCAGGAAGCAAACGGTCGCTGAGGCGACAGACTCAAGTGATTTTGAGGGTTGCACAGGTGTGCAGGAACTTGACTCTGGGTCCCACGATACACCCCAGACTGACAGGAGGGAGGAGGGAGCCTGATACCTGCACCCAAGACCCACACGGCACGGCACCTGCACCCAGGACTCACACAGCAGGGTGACAGGAGCCCCATCCCTCATAGAATCACCCATTGGTCAGCTTGCTGTCAGCAGCCTGACAGCCAGGAATCCATTCACTCACACCCCAGACCCTGTCAGCAGGGAGGTGGGAATATGTCTAAAGACCAACTATCAAAACAAAGTACCACTGAAGCCATTGTATTGTTGGCGATACAATGTATCTTAAGGCCAACTATTGGCACAAGGTATCTCTGCAGCCAAAAGAAAGCGTCATTGTCAACAGAATATGTCTGAAGACCAATTATTGGCACAACGTACCTCTGCAGCTGAAAGAAAGTGGCAGCGTCAACAGAATATGTCTGAAGAACAACTATCGGCACAATGTAGGTCTGCGGCCAAGAGAAGCCGGCATCATCAACAGAAAATGTCTGAGGACCAACATACCTCTGAAGCTGAAAAATGGCAGCAGCGTTGTCAGAATATGTCTAAAAAACAGTCATCAGCAAGTACTACCAATACTGGTAGAAACTGCCTTCACAGCGAAAATGCTGTAAATGAGGATGCAATTATTGAACATAGTTGTGGTGGAATGACTGTTAGATGTCAACTTTGTCTATCACTAAATTTCTTTGATGAAAAACCATCTGATGGAAAATTTACTTGATGTTGTAACAAACATAAAGTTTGTCCAAATAATATACATTTTCCAGATTACCCGGTATATTTAAAAATATTAATAATAAATGAAGATTCTGACAGTAAAAATTTCATGGAAAATATTCGTTCAATAAATAGTTCTTTTGCTTTTGCTTCAATGGGTGCAAATATTGCATCACCATCAGGATATGGGCCATACTGTTTTAGAATACATGGACAAGTTTATCACCGTACTGGAACTTTACATCCCTCAGATGGTGTTTCTTGAAAGTTTGCTCAACTCTATGTTTTAGATATGGCCGAAGCAACAAGTTTAAAAGATTAGCAATGCCAGAAAACCAAGGTTGCTCAGAAAGACTCATGATCAACATCAACAACCTCATGCATGAAATAAACGAATTAACAAAATCGTACAAGATGCTACATGAGGTAGAAAAGGAAGCCAAATCTGAAGCAGCAGCTAAAAGTATTGCTCCCACGAATTAACAATGGTGATTAAATACGATTGTAATAGTGATCCAGGTAGATATAATTCTACCTGTGTAACCGAGATTGCCATCATATTCAGAAAAGAAGATGGAAGAAAAATGGCGGAGGTATAGACGGACGTGTCCCGTGCCTTGTCCTGGAGCAGATAGCGTGAGCAGCTGAAGTGGGTAACATACAGCCAGAATAAGCAGAGGATATTCATCTGAGAGACAGTTTGCAGCCGGGAAAGGTGGAGGAATCCTGGAGAAAGGGGACGGTTGGAGACTGCGGCTGGAATCTCTCCCTGAGCACCGGCTCAGCCACGGAAACTGCGCCATCTTGAGTGGCTGTTATTGGAAGCGTATACATCCAAAGATCCGGCATCCAGAGATTGGCTGCAAACCCAGAAACACCGAATCTGGGACACCGCAACTTCGTGGAGCCATGCTTCTCCTCACAGAAAGGTCAGATTTTGCCTGAAGGTGCAGTTTGCAATTCAGGTTGGGGAGAGGAATGTGCACGGGGAGGTCTGCGCCCAACAAAGTCCGCTACCTTTGGGGCCAGCATGATCCACGAGTGTGGAAGGGCTCCCACAGGCTGCTGGCAGAAGGGAACGCTAAAAATAAGCCCATAGCTGGACTGGATGCAAAAAGGCAACCTCGGATTTTGCCAGTGTGCCGGGTGCTTGGTGCCAGGGGAGAGAGGGCGCGTGGAGGAGACTGCACACAGAGCTGGAAGGTGGAGGGTTGCGAATTCGAGCAAATTCTCAGGCTCTTGTTTTTTTCTCTTCCCCTTAAATCTTTGCGTTTGATTATTAAACCCAGTGCATGGGATTGCCCAGTTGGGGACACTCGCAGAGACTGCAGGGGAAAGTTGTTTTTGTGGAACCTGGGAAACAGAGCAGGGTGTAACGATTAAAGAACCAGCTCTGGGCAGTGGACTTTCCCAAACCAGTTTTAAGTACAATAGAGAAAATAAACCCTAACTACTGGATAGAGAGGACTTATAGCCTCAGAAGTCAATCCAGACACACTGCCAACCAGAGGCAGAGCCACGAACTGACTCTTCTGTAAACACAAATAAAGGCAGTCTGAGAAACAAATACGGCCTGCTTTAAAATGAGGACTGTGGTTTACAACACGGAGGAACAGTGTATCACAGGGTGTATTCAACACCCTCCTGAATACCTGGAAGAACTAAGGCATGCCAGACAGAAGAGTAGAAGAACTGAAGGACCTTCACTACTGCACATTTTTATTTTATTTTTTCTACTCTTTTTTCACCTTTTAATTAAGAAACTAATTTTTTTCTTTTTTCATCATCTTATTTTACCCTTTTAATTACTACATTTTTATTTTTAACCAGTATTATTACTACTACCATTTTACCATTTTTTAAAGTGTCATTTTATTTTTTCTTTATTTTATTTTGGGATTACTGTTCTACATTCTATTTTCATTGTTCCTTTAGCAGCATTTTTCTCTACCTCAACATTACCTTTATGCCAAAACTCTCTTCCTCACTTTTCCCCTTTTATTATCCTGTTTCTCTTACCCTATTCCTGCTTTAGATTTTCCCTATTCCTTCTTTTTACCCCCTGTCAAAATTTCACCCTACTTATATATCCAATTTCCAATCCCCTGCTCTAAATCCATATACACCTCTCCCTTATCTTTCTTCACTACCCAAATTTTTTTCTCTCTCTGTTCTTTTGTTGTTGTTTGCTTGATTGTTGAGTATATTGGGGTTTTTTATGCTTGTTTCTGAGGTTGTTTTGCTTTTTCTTTTTCTGTTGGTTTTTTTCTTTCTTTTTTTTTTCTTTTCCAGTTATTTTTGTGCTTCTGTTTTCCCTCGCTTCGCTTGATATTAGTGGTTGTTTGTAGTTTGCATTCATCTCCAGGGATCTGTTGCTGGAATTTGTTGGGAATAGTGGCGGTTCTATCGGAGTTTTCTCCCCACATAAATAGTCTCTTCCCCTCTTCTATTTCATTCTCTCTCTTTTCTGTCTTATTTTTTCCTTCCTTTTTCCCAATTTCATTTTTGCACTCCTTTTTTTTCTTTTTCTCTTTTATCTTTTTCTCTTCTTTCTTCCTTATCCCCTAATTCTCTTTGCTCAGATGGTCACCTTTATTTGGGGTTATTAATATTGTGAATACATTTCTGTTCAGTGCCTTGTACATTGTGCCTTGATGTGCTGTATTTTGTGCCTTTAAATCAATGCAGCAGAGAGAGAACTACATAACCAAACACTTGGAGAAGAGAGATCATGGGGAGACCAAGAACCAGCCTGCATATGAAAGAAAAACAGGCATCACCACAAAAGGAAATAAGCGAAATGGAGGCAACGGAGGCAAGCAACCTGTCAGAGAAAGAATTCAGAGAAATGGTCATAAGTTGGATGAAAAGAATGGAAGACAAATTCAACAATATGTGAAAGAACCAAGAGTAAATGAAGAAAAACCAAGAAGAAATGAAAAATGACATCACTGCTATAAAGAACACAATAGAAAGCATCAACAGTAGACTAGAAGAAGCAGAGGACCGCATCAGTGAGCTAGAAGACAAGGTAGGAAAAAATACCCAAGCAGAGCAGCTTCTAGAAAAAAAATTAAAAAACAGGAGGAGAGCCTAAGAGAACTCTGGGACAACACAAAATGAAACAACATCCACATAATAGGGGTGCCAGAAGGAGAGGAAACTGAGCAAGGAATACAAAACCTATTTGAAAAAAATAATGACAGAAAACTTCCCTGATATAGGGAAGAAAAAACTCACACAAATCCAAGAAGCTCACAGAGTCCCAAACAAAAGGAACCCCAAAAGACCGATGCTAAGGCACATTATAATTAAATTGGCAAACACCAACGACAAAGCAAGAATCTTAAAAGCAGCCAGAGAGAAACAGAAAGTCACCTACAAAGGAGCCCCCATCAGACTAGCGACTGATTTCTCAACAGAAACACAACAGGAAAGAAGGGAATGGAATGAAATATATAAAGTCATGCAGAGGAAGGGTCTGAATCCAAGAATACTGTACCCAGCAAAGCTATCAATCAAAATTGAGGGTGAAATCAGGTGTTTCACAGACAAAAAAAGGACTCCGGGAGTTTATTACCATCAAACCAGCAATGCAAAAAATGCTAAAGGGTCTGCTGTAAAAAGAAAAAATAGGAAACAAAGAAGGAACACAGGGGTAAAGAATAAAAATGGCGACTAACAAGTTTTTATCAATAATAACTTTAAATGTAACTGGATTAAATGCCCCAGTCAAAAGGCATAGGGTAAATGACTGGGTAAGAAAACATGACCCATATATCTGCTGTCTACAGGAAACGCACCTCAGAAAAAAAGACACACACAGACTCATGGGGAAGGGATGGAAAAAGGTTTTTCAGGCAAATGGAAGAGGAAAAAGAGCCGGGGTAGCAATACTTATATCTGACAAATTAGATATCAAATTGAAGGACATAAAAAGAGATAAAGAAGACCATTTCATAATACTAAAGGGAGAAATCCAACAAGAAGAAATAATTCTGGTAAACATATACGCACCCAATATAGGAGCACCCAAATACATAAGAAATCTTCTGGAGGACATCAAGGGAGAGGTTGACAGCAATACAATCAGAGTAGGGGACTTTAACACCCCATTATCACCATTGGACAAATCCTCTAAAGAAAAAATCAGCAAAAAAACATCAATCCTAAATGACTCACTAGATCAGATGGAATTAATTGACATCTTCAGAACATTTTACCCCAAATCCACAGAACATACATTCTTCTCAAGTGCACAAGGGTCATTTTCAAAGATAGACCATATATTGGATCACAGACAAAGTCTCTTCAAATTCAAGAAGATAGAAATCATATCAAGCATCTTCTCAGATCACAATGGCATAAAACTGGAAATCAACTACAATAAAAACAATCCAAAAAATTCAAACACATGGAGACTAAATAGCATGCTATTAAACAATAACTAGGTTACCAAAGATATCAAAGAAGAAATAAAAAAACATCATGGCAACAAACAACAATGAAAACACAACAATCCAAAACCTATGGGACACAGCGAAAGCAGTCTTGAGAGGGAAGTTCATAGCTCTACAAGCCTACTGCAAGAAACAAGAAACAATGAGAATAAATTACCTAAACCTACAACTCAAAGAGTTAGAAAAAGAGCAACAAGAAAAGCCCAGTGTAAGCAGAAAGAAGGAAATAATAAAGATCAGAGCAGAGATAAACGACATAGAGACCAAAAAAACAATACAAAAGATCAACAAAACAAAGAGCTGGTTCTTTGAAAGGATAAACAAGATTGATGAACCTCTAGCCATGCTCACCAAGAAACAAAGAGAGAGGACTCAAATAAACAAAATCAGAAATGAAAGAGGAGAAATAACAACAGACCCCACAGAAATACAAAGATTGTTAGAAAATACTATGAACAACTCTACTCCAACAAACTAGACAACCTGGAGGAAATGGACATATTCCTAGAAAAATGCAACCTTCCAAAAACTTAATCAGGAAGAATCAAAAATCTCAGTAGGCCAATGGCTATGGAAGAAATTGAAGGAGTCATTAAAAAGCTCCCAGCAAACAAAAGCCCGGGGCCAGATGGCTTCACAGGGTAGTTTTACCAAACATTCAAGGAAGAAATAAAACTTATTCTCCTCAGACTATTCCAAGAAATTCCAGAGGAAGGAACACTTCCAAGCTCATTCTATGAAGCCAGCATCACCCTAATACCAAAACCAGGTAAAGACAACACAATGAAAGAGAATTACAGGCCAATATCCCTCATGAACATAGATGCCAAAATCCTCAACAAAATCCTAGCAAATCGGATTCAGCAGTACATCAGAAAGATCATACACCATGACCAAAAAGGATTTATCCCAGGGATGCAAGGATGGTACAATATCCTCAAATCAATAAACGTGATACATCACATAAACAAACTGAGAGATGAAAATCACATAGTCATATTAATTGATGCAGAAAAAGCATTTGACAAAATCCAACACCCTTTCTTGGTAAAAACTCTCAGCAAGATAGGAATAGAAGGATCATACCTCAACATAATAAAAACCATATATGACAAACCCACAGCCAACATCATAATCAATGGGCAAAAACTAAAACCATTTCCCCTGAGAACAGGAACAAGACAGGGATGCCCCCTCTCACCACTCCTGTTCAACATAGTACTGGAAGTACTAGCCATTGCGATCAGACAAGATGAAGAAATAAAAGGCATCCAAATTGGAAAAAAAGAAGTAAAACTGTCCTTATTTGCAGATGACATGATACTGTACATAGAAAACCCTAAAGACTCCATCAAAAAATTATTCGACTTAATAAATGAATTCAGAAATGTAGCAGGATACAAAATTAATACCAAGAAATCTATGACATTTCTTTACACCAATAGTGAACTTACAGAAAGTGAGACTAAAAAAGCAATCCCATTTACCATCGCATCAAAAATATTAAGATACTTAGGAATAAATTTAACTAAGGAGGTAAAAGACTTATATGCGAAAAACTACAGGACACTGAAAAAAGAGATAGAGGAAGACATAAACAGATGGAAGAACATACTGTGTTCATGGATTGGTAGAATCAACATCATCAAAATGTCCATACTACCCAATGCAATCTATAGATTCAATGCAATCCCCATTAAATTACCAACAGCATATTTCACAGATCTAGAACGAACGTTCCGAAAATTCATCTGGAATAAAAAAAGACCTTGAATAGCTGCAGCAATCCTCAGAAAGAAGAACAAAGTAGGTGGGATCTCAATACCAGATATCAAACTGTATTACAAAGCCACTGTACTTAAAACAGCTTGGTACTGGCGCAAGAACAGACTTATAGATCAATGGAATAGAATAGAGAACCCAGAAATCGACCCAAACCACTATGCCCAATTAATATTCGACAAAGGAGGCAAGAGCATACAATGGAGTCAAGACAGTCTCTTCAATAAATGATGTTGGGAAAATTGGACAGATACATGCAAAAGGATGAAACTAGACCAGCCGTGGGCAAACTACGGCTCCTGGGCCGGATCCGGCCCATTTGAAATGAATAAAACTAAAAAAAAAAAAAAAAAAAGACCGCACCCTTTTATGTAATGATGTTTACTTTGAATTTATATTAGTTCACACAAACACTCCATCCATGCTTTTGTTCCGGCCCTCCGGTCCAGTTTAAGAACCCATTGTGGCCCTCGAGTCAAAAAGTTTGCCCACCCCTGAACTAGACAACCAACTCACACCATACACAAAATTAAACTCAAAATGGATAAAAGACTTAAACGTAAGATGGGAAACCAAAAAATACTAGAGGAATCCACAGGCAGCGAAATCACAAACATATGCCAAAGGAATTTCTTCTCTGATAATGCTCCTAGGGCTATGGAAACTAAAGAGAAAATAAACAAATGGGACTACATCAAAATAAAAAGCTTTTGCACAGCAAAGGAAACCGTTAACAAAACAACAAGAAGACCCACTGCATGGGAGAACATATTTGCCAATGATATCACTGATAAGGTTTTAATCTCTAACATTTACAGGGAACTCATGAAACTTAACAATAGAAAGATAAACAATCCAATCAATAATAGACACTTTTTGAAAGAGGACATACAGAAGGCCGAAAGACATATGAAAACATACTCAAAGTCACTAATTATATGAGAGATGCAAATCAAAAACGACAATTCGGTATCATCTCACACCTGTCAGAATGGCTATCATCAACAAATCAACAAACAACAAGTGTTGGAGAGGATGTGGAGAAAAAGGAACCCTTCTGCACTGCTGGTGGGAATGCAGACTGGTGCAGCCACTGTGGAGAACAGTATGGAGTTTCCTCAAAAACTAAAAATGGAATTCCCATTTGACCCAGTGATTCCACTTCTAGGAATATATCCCAAGAAACCAGAAACACCAATCAGAAAGGATATATGCACCCCTATGTTCATAGCAGCACAATTCACCATAGCTAAGATTTCGAAACAGCCTAAGTGCCTATCAGTAGATGAATTGATTAAAAAACAGTGGTACATCTACACAATGGAATACTACGCTGCGGTAAAAAGAAGGAACTCCTGCCTTTTGCAACAGCATGGATGGAACTGGAGATCATTATGCTAAGTGAAATAAGCCAGTCAGAGAAAGATAAATACCACATGATCTCACTCATTTGTGGAATATAGAGAACAACATAGACTGATGAACTGGGACAGATCCAAAGACAGGTTTCTCAAACAGAGATCAGACTATTAATCCCCAGAGGGAAAGTAGGGGAGGGAGGGGGCAAGGGGAAGAGATCAACCAAAGGACATGTATGCATGCATATAAGCTAAACCAGTGATTCCCAAAGTGGGCGCTACCACCCCCTGGTAGGTGCTGCAGCGATCCAGGGGGGGTCGGTGATGGCCACAGGTGCATTTGGGGGCAATGAGTAACTGCTATTAAAATTTTAAAAAAATTAATTTCCAGGGGCTGAGTAATATTTTTTATGGAAAGGGGGCGGTAGGCCAAATAAGTTTGGGAACCACTGAGCTAAACCAATGAACATGGACAACAGGGCTATGAGAGCATGAGTGGGGGGGGCGGAGGATGGGGGTTTAATGGGGGTGATGAGGACACATTTGTAATACCTTAATTAATAAAGAATTTAAAAAAAATAAAGTGGGATCACACTGGTTAAAAAAAAAAAAGAAATGTAGATGGAGAACCTCTTTTTGAAAGGGACTTGCTCATTCATTGTAAACCAGATCCCAATAATCTGAATGCCACTAAAATGAAACAAATCAGTATCTTGTTTCCTACATTAGATGCAATGACATATCCTATTCTTTTTCCACATGGTGAAAAAGGCAGGGGAACGGATATTGCATTAAGACTCAGAGATGACAGTGTAATTGACAATAATACTAGACAAAATGTAAGGACATGAATCACATAAATGCAGTATTATGGATTACATCTCTCCATCCGGGATATGTTCAATCCTATTCTAAATGCAGGAAAATCAACTCAACAGTATATTGTCAATTCATATTCAAAAATGGAAGCCAATCAAACAAATTTCATTAAAGCAAATCAATCTAAGTTGAGAGTTGAAAAATATAGTGTTTTGATGAATTATCTCACATTTAGATCTGAAAATGACAATGTGCCGATTGGTAAAATGATAATACTTCGGTCATCTTTTGGGGAGTAGTCCCAGAAATATGCAGCAGCGACATCAGGATGTTATGGCGATTGTAATGAAGTATGGAAAGCCTGATTTATTCATAACCATGACATGCAAACCCAAATGGGCAGATATTACAATTTACAATGCTGGCAAAAAGTTGAAAGCAGACCTGACTTGGTAGCCAGAGTTTTTAATATTAAGCTGAATGCTCTTTTACATGATATCTGTAAATTCCATTTATTTGGCAAAGTAATAGCTAAAATTCATGTCATTGAATTTCAGAAACATGGACTGCCTCACGCTCACATTTATTGAGATTAGATAGTGAATCCAAACTACAAACAGAAGATGACATTGACCGCATAGTTAAGGCAGAAATTCCGGATGAAGACCAGTGTCCTCGACTTTTCAAATTGGAAAATCAAATATGGTACATGGACCATGTGGCATACAAAATCCAAACAGTCCAAGTATGCAAAATGGAAAATGTTCACAGGGATATCCGAAAGAATTTCAAAATGTGACCACTGGAAATATTGGTGGATATCCCAAATACAAACAAAGATCTGGCAGCACCATGTCTATTGGAAATAAAGTTGATAATTAACACTTGGATTGTCCCTTATAACCGTATTTGTGCCTTAAATATAACTGTCATATAAATGTTGAAGTCTGAACATTGATTAAAAGTGTCAAACATTTATTTAAATACATCTATAAAGGACACTATTGTGCAAATATTCAAATTTCTGAAAAAAAAATATGATCAATCATGATGAAGTACGGACTTCATTGACTCCAGGTATATGAGCGCTCCTGAAGCTGTTTGGAGACTTTTTGCAATGTGAATGCATGACTAATCTCATGCAATCACAAGATTAGCTATTCATTTGCCAAACAAACAAAATTTGTGTTTTCATACTGATGATTTTGCTGAAGTTTTAGATAGGGCTAAAAGGCATAACTCAACTTTGATGGCCCGGTTCTTATTGAATAGAGAAGATTCCGACACCTGTAATTATTATTATTGGGAGATTCCACAGCATTATGTGTTTAATAATTCTTTGTGGACAAAATGCCAAAAAGGTGGGAATAAAGTATTAGGTAGACTGTTCACTGTGAGCTTCAGAGAACCAGAACGATATTACCTTAGACTTTTGCTTCTGCATGTAAAAGGTGCGATAAGTTTTGATGATCTGCGAACTGTAAGAAGTGTAATTTATGATATATTTCATGAAACTGCTAAACACAGAGGATTATTAATTGATGACACTATCTGGAAAGATACGATTGACGATGCAATTATCTTAAAATGCCCAAACAACTACAGCAACTTTTTGCATACATATATGTGCTTGGATGTCTTTCTGATGCACACAAATTATGGGATGAGAATAAATCTAATTTTATTGAATATTTCTGTTGGAAATTATATTGAAGAGAAGGTGCCTGTGTAAACTGTGAAACACATGCCCTTAATGAAATTCAAGAGGTATTCACATTGCATGGAATGAAATGTTTCCATTTCAAACGTCTGGATTATCCTTTATTATCGAATACAAATACATGTGATGAATTGTATGAGCGATACCAGGCAGAGGTTTTGATAAATTCTCTGAATGATGAACAGTTGGCAGCCTTTCAGACTATAACTGCAGCCATCGAGATCAAACTGTACACCCCAAATGTTTTTCCTTGGATGGTCCAGGTGGTAGTGGAAAAACATATCTTTATAAAGTTTTAATACATTATATTAAAGGTCGTGGTGGTATTGTTTTACCCACAGAATCTACAGGAATTGCTGCAAATTTATTTCTCGGTGGAAGAACCTTTCATTCCCAATATAAATTACCAATTCCATTAAATGAAACTTCAATTTCTAGACTCGATATAGAGAGTGAAGTTGCTAAAACCATTAAAAAGGCCCAACTCTCATTATTGATGAATGCACCATGGCATCCAGTCATGCTATAAACACCATAGAGAGATTACTAAGAGAAATTATGAATTTGAATGTTGCATTTGGTGGGATAGTTCTCCTTCTCGGAGGGGATTTTCAACAATGTCTTAGTATTGTATCGCATGCTATGCGATCAGCCATAGTACAAACCAGTTTAAAGTACTGTAATGTTTGGGGATGTTTCAGAAAGTTGTCTTTTAAAACAAATATGAGGTCAGAGGATTCTCCTTATAGTAAATGGTTAGTAAAACTTGGAGATGGCAAATTTGATAGCAGTTTTCATTTAGGAATGAATATTATTGAAATCCCCTGTGAAATGATTTGTAAGGGATCTATTATTGAATCTACCTTTGGAAATAGTATATTATAGATAATATTAAAAATATATATAAACATGCAATTCGTTGTCCAAGAAATTAGCATGTTCAAAAATTAAATGAAGACATTTTGGATATACTCGATGGAGATTTTCACACATATTTGAGTGATGATGCCATTGATGCAACAGATGATACTGAAAAGGAAAATTTTTCCATCAAATTCTTAATATTATTACTCCTTTGGGAATGCTGTGTCATAAATTAAAATTGAAAGTGGGTGCAATCATCATGCTATTGAGAAATCTTAATAGGAAATGGGGTCTTTTTAATGGTACTAGATTTATTATCAAAAGATTACAACCTACATTATCGAAGCTGAAAGCAACATATAACTGACCAGTGCAAAAACGGGTTCAGGTAGGAATATGCCTACTCTGTCTAGCAGCTGTTCTCAACCTGTGGGTTGTGACCCTTTCACAGGGGTTGCCTAAGACCATCGGAAAACACATATATAATTACATATTGTTTTTGTGATTAATCACTATGCTTTAATTATGTTCAGTTTGTAACAATGAAATTGGGGGCCACCACAACATGAGGAACTGTATTAAAGGGTCGCAGCATTAGGAAGGTTGAGAACCACTGCCTTGTGATTTATTAATAGTCATTGCAAATTCTGGCATCACGGGAAACTGTCATCGAATTAATTTAAATGGGAGGCCAGTGTCAGATGAGGACAAATCAATTCTTGGAATCAGAACAACCTCTCCCTCTGTAGATCCTGTTAATACTTCAGCTTCAATAATGTCAGGAAAGGCAGGGGTGCAGAGGGGAAGAGATCAACCAATGAACTCATGTGCATATGCATAATCCATAGAAACAGACAATAGAGTGGTGAAGGCATGGGGGGCAGGGCTTCGGGGAGGGAGAGATGAATGGGGGGGGAAGGGGACATATGTAATAATTTCAACAATAAAGTTAAAAAATAAATAAATAACACCCCTAGGAATATACTTAACCAAGGATGTAGAAAACCTGCACTTGAAAAATTATAAGATACTAAAGAAAGAAAATGAAGAAGATACAAATAAGTAGAAGCATATACCATGTTCACTTATAGGAAGAATTAACATCATTAAAATACGCATACTACCCAAAGTAATCTCTAGGTTCAATGTAATTCCTATCAAGATAACAATGGTGTATTTCACATAACTGGAACAAATATTCCATAAATTCTTATGGAACCAATAAAGGCCCCTAATAGCCACAGAAATCTTGAAAAAGAAGAACAAAGTTGGAAGAAGCACATTGAGAGGAGTTAGAAGTAGCATTAGGCAGACAGAGGGTGGAAGAAGAAGGAAGCATGGATATGACGGAGCTGAAATCACAAAATGTTTAGTAGAAAAACAGGATATTTTGACACAAGAATGTTTTTTTTTGCAGGTGTAAAATAAAATGTTTCAAAAGGCCAGGCACAAATCAGAGAGTGACACAGATAGACACAAGGCAGGCCTTCAGCAGATATAAGGGGGAAGAGTAGAATGCTTCAGTGGCAACCCATTTGGATTCCCTCCCTGAGCCTGTGTTTGCTTGCAATAAACTCCTGCCTATTTGAATTGCTCTGGTCCACAGCTTCATTCTTTGATTCCATGAGACATAACCCTGGGAAAAATTCCTGCTTGCTGGTTCAGGTGCCATCTTTGAAGGCTCTCCCTAGATCCCACCTCTTGACATCGAACCTCCAACGGTGAGCAGAGTAGACCCTGTCACTTCTTTCTCTTCCTCTTACAATACTGAGAGTGTCCTCAGTTCTCCGTCAGCCACGAATTCTGGCTGCCATTTTGAAGTGGGAACTCACTTTCTTTCATTTTCTACTCCTTTATCTCTGTGGGATGTCAAACTACGGGCCATTTGATGTAGGTATGGGTCAGCCACTTAAAAACCATGAGGGTGGCTGCTGCTAGAAGAATCCCATGTGAGAATAAACTGGTATTCAGAATAGGTTAGAAGGCAATAGGTCCCCACCAGTAGCAAGACTAAATCTGACCAATGACTGCGACTACATGTGCTTGAGCTCTGCCCGAGCTCTGAAGATAAAAGAGACAATTTCCTCCCTCTGATTCGAGACTCTTCAACATCCTTATATGAGTAAGGACCTCACAGAGGTGTCTAGGGTTGAACCCTAAAATGTGCAGGGGCCTCATAGGGAGGCAACTGTAATTAAACTTTGATTCGTACAGGGAGTGCACATAAGGGCTAATCACCCAGCACTCCATTTTTCAGTCCCTGTTTACACTATCAGGGACTGAATTCCTCAGATGGCTCTTAGGGTGGCTTCCCCTGCTGTGTCCCTGATGCCCCTGGAGCATGGTTCATTGGCTCTCCAGGGCAATGGGGACCTAGTTGTTTCCTCCCACTCCAGGCATGTGACTCCAATGACCCCAAGACATTTTGGCAAGCTAATCAGGCAGTGATGGCAGCCCTCCACCAATTTTCTGCCTGCCAGGGATGGTTGATTCTGTGGCCCCCCATGAGAGAACATATTTCCATGTTAGTTTATTCGCTACTGTGTTAAGGTCTTGACCCTGCACAGGCGACATAATGTTAAAGTAAGGGCCATTCTCCATCCAGTGGCCCTGATTGAGCCCTGTTTTTCTAGAAGGCCGTTGTTTATTGCTTCCTTTTGGGAGGGCCTCAGCAGATACAAGTCTAGGGTCTGAAAGGCTATTCAGATCCCATGGGGTGGGGCAAGACATGGAATTCCATTCCTACAGACCATCTACTTGCAGACCATCTTTTTTTTAAAATATATTTTATTGATTTTTTACAAAGAGGAAGGGAGAGGGATAGAGAGTTAGAAACATGGATGAGAGAAACATCAATTCAGCTGCCTCTTGCACACTCCCTACTGGGGATGTGCCTGCAACCAAGGTACATGCCCTTGACCGGAATCAAACCTGGGACCTTTCAGTCCGCAGGCTGACGCTCTATCCACTGAGCCAAACTAGTTAGGGCAAATCATCTTAATTCTCATCCTATAGGAGGGGATGTGGGCCCTACAAAAATATGCATAACCTTGGGGGCATTGTAGGGAGCAAACACAGATTAAATCGAATAGGACCACACTGGTAAGTGTGCACAGTAGGTCAGTTCTGTTAATGGGCACACACTAACAGGTTTGAGCAAACACGGCTTCTTGAAAGAGAGGAGGAAGGGTGCCTGGCTCCTGGCCCAGGGTTCTGAGGTATCATCAGTAAGCATGACTAGTCCAACAGACCCTCTTTTGTGGTAGTGTGCAAAGTGGCATGCAACCACTTCCAGAAACTAAGGAAGGAAAATGGTCTCTCCACACTCTTTGACTAGAAGGAGGATGCCCCTGATAGCAAAGGGCAAGGTCATGGAGGATGCTAGATATCCTTCCGTGTGTTACAGATGGGAAGAGCTTTATCCACACCCTGTGCAGACAGCCCTTTGGGATGCATCTTAAAGCATTGGAATTCCTTTTACCCCTCCCCCCCCAGACTCTAAAGAAGAAATGCCTGATTTTCTTCTGCCCTCAAGTATGGCCCTAATATAAATTGGTAGATGGAGAAAGTTGGCCCCGGAAGGGAGCTTCAATTATAATGCCATTTTACAGCTAGACCTCTTCTGTAGGAGGGAAGGGAAGGGAAGTGGTCAGAAGTTCCTTATGTTCAGACCTTCTTCACCCTCATAGATAAACCAAATTTGTGCAGAGACTGTAAAATAGACCCTTCACTCCTTGCCGTGGTCACCCAGGGACTGCAGGGTAAGGGGGAGGAGCAGGAGCGGTCCCCGGGCTTCTTCTTATGAGCCCTCTTGCTCTCCTTACCCTGGGCCTCCCAGTGAGACTCCCAACAGGAGGCCTTTCAGAAAATGAGGCCTCCCCAAAGGCTTGAGCCAAAACCCACTTGGCCATGGGGCATCTACCCTCTAGTGGAACAAGCAGGCGAGGAATTTGCATCTCCATGGTACAGGGCCCCTTCTCTTTGCAAGACCTAAGGGAGATCAAGAGACACCTGGGGAAATTTTCAGATGATCCTGATAAATATATAGAAGTCATCCAGAGTCCTACCCAAATGTTCAAATTGTCTTACAGAGATTTCATGATACTCTTGGAACAGACTCTGTCCCCACCTGAAAAGCTAAATGTATTGTAAAAAGTCAGTGAATTTGGAGATCAGGTCTACCTTACTGTGGACTATCGGTGCCCTGATCCAGAGGAGTGAAGAAAAATTTGTTTAATGGGAGAAGAGGCAGTTACCCCAATGGACCTCAACTGGGATGCTGACTGAGAAATGTGGAAAATAAGAAATTTCCAGGTTTGCATAATTGAGGGCGTTAGGTGTAGTAAAACCAAACCCTCAGCCTTTTTGGAGAGACTCAGGGAGGTGCTAGTTAACCACACTAACATGACCCCCGAAATTACAGAGGGACAACCTGATTTTGAAAAATAAATTTATTACTCAATAAGCCTCAGACATCAGGAGAAAGCTACAAAAATTGGTTATAGGTTCCAAAAGCACTTTAGAGAACCTCCTGAAAGTTGCCACCTCTGTATTCTATAACCAGGACCAGGAAGAGAAGGAAAGAAAAACAAAGGAGACCAGGCCAAAGCCACTAAAATAGAAAAGGTTATACTGGCTGCTCTCCAAGAGGCCAATAAGGTCTCTACTCAAGACCCAGAGGCAGGAGGTCAATTCTGGTCACTTGTTACAACTGTGGCCAAACTGGACATATATGCTGGAGTTTCCCCAAGGGGTAAGGGAAATGTCCCCCTAAACCCTGTCCTATCTGTAAGGTAGACCACTGCGGGGCCAATGAACAAGACTGTCCAACAAGATTGACAGCCCCCAGGGCCTTCCTACCCAGCTCAGTGTAGGGCTGTCATCTCTTCCCAGGAGCACCGGGTACTCCTGATAGTTCAGGGTAAGAAAGTTAACTTCTTCCTTGATATTGGAGCCACTTTCTACAAAATCCTCTCCAATCCTGGTAAACTGTCAGCAGGTGCTACAATCATTATAGGAGTGTCTGGGAAAGTCAATAAAGAGATATTTTTCTCAACCTTTAGAGTGCAGCTGGGGTGAGTTGTTCTTTTCCCATGCCTTCCTGATCATGCCAGAAAGCTCCACACCCTTTTGGGCCATGATTCTCCTGAGTATGTGCTGTGCTTCCCACTAATTGAAACAAGTTAAACCAGAGGTCTGGGCTGTTTAGGGCAAAATTGGGCGAGCTCTAATCACTACCCTGGCGCTCATATGCGCTAAAAATTCTGCACTTTATCCTCAGTAGAGACAGTATCCCCTTAGACCTGAAGCACACAAAGGACTCAACATAATTATTGATAATTTGAAGCTGCAGGGCTTACTAAAATCCTGCAACAGCCCTTGAAATACACCTATACTAGGGGTACAGAAACCTAAAGGAGAGTGGAGATTAGTATAAGATCTGAGGCTAGTGAATGAGGTGGTCATTTCTTTACACCCAGTGGTTCCGAATTCTTATACTCTGTTATCCCAGACCCTGGAGGATATTGAATGGTTTACAGTACTGGATCTCAAAGATGCTTTCTTCTGTGTTTCCCTACATCCAGACTCTCAACTTCTGTTTGCCTTTGAAGACCCTGGAGACCAGGATACTAAATTGGCATAGATAGTCTTGCCCCAAGATTTCCAGACAGCCCTCATTTGTTTGGGCAGGCTTTGTCCCAGGACCTTGGACAATTTTAACATCCCCAGGTCAAAATCATCCCCTATGTAGACAATATCCTGTTATGTGTCCCTTAGGAGGACATGGTATAGGAAGGGACAAGTGCCTTATTGAACTTCCTGGCAAAAAGAAGAGACAAAGTCTCAAAGGCTAAGGCACAATTGTGTAAAAACCAAGTTCAGTACCTGGGTCTGAATTTGTCAAAGGGCAGGAGAACTCTGGAGGAGGAAAGGATAAATCCTATCCTTGTTTTCCCTCTGCCCTGAACCGTGTAAAAACTCAGGGGTTTCCTGAGCATCACTGGATATTGTAGGTTGTGGATTCCAAGATATGGGGAAATAGCTCATCCCCATATCAATTGGTTAAAGAAGCCCAGAGAGATAATCTCTCCACCCTATTCTGGGCATCTGAGGCTGAAGAAGTCTTTGAACAGCTAAAGGGAGCTCTCTTGAAGGCTACTGCACTCAGCTTACCCACAGGACAGGTATTTAACCTATATGTGATAGAGAGGGGAGGAATGGTACTGGGAGTGCTAACCCAACCAAAGGAACCCTCTCAACAACCAGTGGGATATCTTAGTAAGGAGACTGATGTTGTGGCCAAGGGCTGGTCTTGCTGCCTAAAGGTGGTTGCTGCCATTGCCCTTTTGGTACCTGAAGTCACCAAGTTAACACAAGGCCAAGTCTAACTAATTGGAAAGAAATTATATGGCTTTGGTGTAATAGAAGACATGAGGAATGGAGATGCATTTTATTTTATTATGTTTTAATATTTTTAATTCTTCCATATCTTTTTATTGTTAATCCTCACCGAAGAATATTTTTCCATTGAACTTTTTTTACTAAATTTTTAAAAGAATTTTTTATTGGTGAAAGTATTATATATCCTCTTTTCTCCCACATTGAGCCCCTCCACTCTGCCCCCATTCCCCACTCCAGGCAGGCCCTCACCAGCCCATTGTCTGTGTCCATAGGCCATGAATATATGCATACAAGGTCTTTGGTTGATTATCTTACACCCACCCTCCCCCAAATTCCCTCCAAGATTCTACACTGTCCCATGCTTTCATGTTTCTGGATCCACTCCATTCATCAGTTTATTTTGTTGATTAGATTCCACATATGAGTGGTATCATGTGATACTTGTCTTTCTCTGACTCACTTATCTCACTTATCCTGATACTCTCCAGGTACCGCCATGCTGTCGCCTTCTTTTTCTTGCTGCATAGTATTTCATGGTATAAATATACCACAAATTTTTATCCACTCATCTATTAATGGGAACTTTGGCTGCTTCCAGATCTTAGCTATTGTAAATTGTGCTGCTATGAACAAAGGGGTGCATACATTCTTTCTGATAAATATTTTAAATTTCTTAGGGTATATTTCTAGAAGTGGGATCACTGGGTCAAATGGAAATTCCATATTTATTTTTTGAGGTAAGTCTATACTGTTTTCCATAATGGCTGCATCAGTTTCCATTCCCACCTACAGTGTACTAGGGTTCCTTTTTCTCCACATCCTCTCCAGCACTTGTCATTTGTTGATGTGTTGATGGTAGCCATTCTGAAAGGTGTGAGGTGATACCTCATTGTATCTCTCTGATGTTCAATGACTTTGAGCATTTTTTCATATGATTCTGGGCCATCTGTGTGTCCTCTCTGGAGAAGTGTCTATTTAGGTCCTTTGATGGTTTTTTAATTAGATTGTTTGTCTCTCTTCTGTTAAGTTGTATGACTTCCTTATATATTTTGGATATTAACCATTTATCAGATATACCATTGCCAAATATGTTCTCCCATACAGGCAGCTCCCTTTTCATTTGCTTGATAGTTTCTTTTGCTGTGCAGAACCTTTTTATTTTGATGCAGTCCCATTGGTTATTTTCTCCTTTGTTTTCTTTGCCAGAGGAGATGTATTCATAAACATATTGCTAGAGATGTCTGTTAATTTGCTGCCTATGGTTTCTCCTAGGATGTTTTTGTTTTCATGACTTATATTTAAGTCATTTATCCATTTTGAATTTATTCTTGTGTATTGTGTAAGTTGGTGGTCTTGTTTCATTTTTTTGTATGTAACTGTCCATTTTTCCCAACACCAGCTATTGAAGAGACTGTCTTGACTCCATTATATGCTCTTGCCTCCTTTGTCAAATATTAATTGAGCATGGGTAGCATGGATTGATTTCTGAGGTCTCTGTTCTGTTCAATTGATCTATAAGCCTATTCTTCTGCCAGTACCAGGCTGTTGTGATTGCGGTGGCTTTATAGTATAACTTGACATCTGGTATTGTGATTCCTCTAACTTTGTACTTCTTTCTCAAGATTGCTGTGGCTATTTGGGGTCTTTTTTTATTCCATATAAATTTTGGAGTATTTGTTCTAGATCTATGAAATATGCTGTTGGTATTTAATGGGGATTGCATTGAATCTGTAGATTGCCTTGGTAATATGGACATTTTAATGATGTTGATTCTACCAATCCATGAAGATGGTATATTCTTCCACCTGTTTACATATTTTTCTATCACTTTTTTCAACTTCCTATAGTTTTCTGGGTACAGGTCTTTCACCTCCTTGGTTAAGTTTATTTCTAAGTATTTTAATTTTATTTTGTTGCAGTTGTAAATGGAATTGCTTGTTTAGTTTCCTTTTCTGAGAATTCATTATTGGTGCATAAAAAAACCATCAATTTTTTTGGTGTTGATTTTGTATCCTGCTACATTAGCCAAATTCATTTATTAAATCTAGTGGTTTTTTAGTAGAGTCTTTAGGGTTTTCTATGTGTAATATCATGTCATCTGCAATTAATTAAAGTTTTAATTCCTCCTTACCAATTTGGGTGCCTTTTAATTCTAATTCTTGTCTGATCACTGTGGCTAGGACGTCCAGTACTATGTTGAATAAGAGTGGTAAAAGCAGACATCCCTGTCTTGTTCCTGTTCTTAGGGGAAATGGTTTTATATTTGGACCATTGAGTATGATGTTCGCTGTAGGTTTCTCATATATGCCCTTTATCATGTTGAGATATGCTCCCCCTCTTCCCAATTTGCTGAGATTTTTCATCAATTTGGGTCTTGTTAGATTTTGTTGAATGACTTTGCTGTGTCTATTGATATGATCATGTGATGTTTGTCTTTCAATTTGTTTATGTGCTGTATCACATTTATTGATTTGAAAATATTGCATCAGTCTTGCATATCAGGAATAAATCCCACTTGGTCATGGTGTATAATCTTTTTAATATATTGCTGGATCTGATTTGCTAATATTTTGTTGCAGATTTTAGTACCTATATTCATCAGGGATATTGGCCTGTAATTCTCTCTCTCTTTGTAGTGTCTTTTTCTGGTTTTAGAATTCAGATAATGCTGGTCCCATATAAAGATGTTGGAAGTGTGCCTTCCTGTTGGATTTTTTGGAGTAGTTTAAGGAGTATAGGTGTTAGTTATTCTTTGAATGTTTGGTAAAAGTCCCCTGTGAAGCCATCTAGACCCAGGGTTTTGTTTGCTAGGAGTTGTTTTTTTTCTTTTTTTTTCTTTTTTTTTTTTTGAGTTACTTCCGTTTTATTTTATTTTTTTTTATATTTTAATAATTTTTATTTCTTAAAGTATTACAAAGAGTATTACATATGTCTCCTTTTTCCCCCCTTGACATTCCCCCAGCCCCTACCCCCCGTCCCCCCCGCCCCGTGTCTTCTGTCCATTGGTTAATCTTATATGCATGCATATAAGTCCTTCAGTTGGTCTCTTAATCCCCCCCCAAACCCTCCCCAGGCTTCCCACTGTAGTTTAACATTCTGTTCAATGTTGCTCTGCTTCTGTATCTACCCCTGTTCATCAGTCTATACTGGTCCCCTTTATTTGTCCCAACCTCACTGGAGTAGTCTCAACCTCACCAGGGCCGTCTGAGCCTCACCAGGGCCGTTACAACCTCACCGGGGCCGTCCTGACCTCACCGGGGCCGTTTCAACCTCACCAGGGTCGTCCCTACCACACCGGGGCCGTTTCAACCTGACTGGGGTCGTCCCTACCTCACGGGGGCCGTTTCAACCTCACCGGGGTCGTCCCTACCACACCGGGGCCGTTTCAACGTGACCGGGGTTGTCCCTACCACACCGGGGTCGTTTCAACCTCACTGGGTTGTCCCTACCTCACGGGGGCCGTTTCAACCTCACCGGGGCCGTCCCGACCTCACCGGGGCCACCCCAGCCTTACCGGGGAAACAGGAAGTTTGGCCCTCTGTCCCCTGCCAGCGCTTCCCCACCAGACAAAATCTCCAGGCGTTCCTGGTGGCTGAACATCCAGCACTCCTGCCCTCCACCAAGTGCACAGACTGCCTGTCTGCTGTCCCCCAGCGCCCCACAAGAGACTGGAACCAGTGGGCATGTTTGTGCGCTTGCTGGTACAGTGGTTCCACAGTGCCGGCCCAGTCAGGCCCAGCCCCGGCCTGCCCCGGACCAGACTCCACCCCCCGATTGCGTCCCTCCCAGATGCAAGGAGCTGAAATCTGCAGCCTGCTGGGATGGGCTCTGTACTTGGTGCCTCTGCACATCCTACTCAGTCTCAAAGCACTTCTTTCTATGCGAGGAGTTGAGATCTGCAGTTTGTTGGGTTGGGCTCTGTACTTGGTGTCACATCCTACTCAGTCTCAATGTTTTTTCTCTCCTTCCAGTTGTAGAGCTTCCACTGGGCCAACTTTCCCATGGTTCTGTATGATAGGTATTTGTCTGATATTTGGTAGTTTCGATGTTGTTGTGTGAGGTAGCACGCACAGGTCTCTTCCTTATGCCGCCATCCTGGTTCTCCTGGGTCTGCTTCTTGAGTGTGTCTCCCATGGCTGTGAGCAGTTGAAGTCTGCAATTTGTTGGGATAGGCTGCAAAAGTGCAGGTGGGTCTTTTTGTGCACCTGGCACAGCTTGGATGGGGATGTAAATTGATTAGGGCTGAGTCTCAGGGAGTCGCCATGGCGGAGCAAATAGCACTGGCTGAGTCTCCGCGGCCCCTTGAATCTCTGCCAGGGCTTTGTGTCCCCCAGTGCCGGCGAGCAGCTGTGCAACAGAGTCTCCCTCGCTTTCTGATGGCTGCAAGGCCGTGCTGCCTCTCCCCGTAGGGTCTGGTGCCTCATGATCCCGCCTGAACCAGCTCAGTGGATTTGAAAGTTTGCAAAAGCAAAGGCGTTTCTACTTGTGAGTCTGGCACAGCCCAGATGGGAATGTAAATTGCGTAGGGCGGGGTCACAGGGAGTCACCGGGGCAGAGACTCAGCGGCCCCTTGTCTATCCAGGACACCAGGACTTTGCGTCCCCCAATGCCGGCGAGCAGCCAAGCGCCAGAGCCTCCCTCGCTTCCTGACCGCTGGAAGGCCGTGCCGTCTCTCGCCTTGGGGCCTGGGGCCTCAGAGACCCGCCCGAACCAGCTCAGTGGATTTGAGAGTTTGTAAAAGCACAGTCATTCCCTCTTGTGCCTCTGGCACAGCCCGGAGGATAGGGCGGGGTCACAGGGAGTCACCCGCGCGGAGGAAATAGCGATGGCGGCGTCTCCGCGCCCCTCGCCTCCACGGGACACCAGGGCTTCTTGTCCCTCAGTGCCGGCGAGCAGCCGCGCGTCAGAGCTTCCCTCGCTCTCCGACCACTGCAAGGCCGTGGCCGCCTCTCCCTGTGGGATCTGGGGCCTCAGAGACCCGCCCCGAGCAAGCCCAGAGGATTCGAGGGTTCGTAAAAAACCGCGAATCCATTTGCAGCCCGCGTGGCGTGTGACTGCGTACCTCTAGTTTTGGTGTCTCCGTAGCTCCCACTCAGTCTCACTGCACTTCTTTCTTTTCTTCCAGTTGTAGATCTCCCACTGGGCCAACTTCCCCATGGTTCTGAGTGGCGGTTGTTTACCTCATAGTTGATAGTTTCAATGATGCTGTGAGAGAGCAGCACACACAGGTCCACTCCCTACGCCGCCATCTTGGTTCTCCCTGTTTTGTTTTTTTTTCTTTTCTTTTATTATTACTGCTTCTATTTCCTCAGTTGCTATTGACCTATTCAGATTTTCTGATTCTTCCTGACTCAGCTCTGGGAGACTATTTTCTAGGCATTTGTCTGTTTCATTCAGATTGTCCAACTTATAGTTTTCCATAGTATTTTCTCACAATCCTTTGTATTTCTATAGTGGTTACTTTTCTGCTTTGTTTCTGATTTTATTTATTTGGTTCCTCTCTCTTTGCTTCTTCATGAGTCTGGATAATGATTCATCAATCTTGTTTATCATTTCAAAGAAACAAGTCTTGGTTTCATTGTTTTGTTTTGTTTTATATTTGTTTGCTTTTTTGTCTCCATTTATTTCTGCTCACATCTTTACTATTTCCTTCCTTCTGCTTACTCTGGGCTCTTCTTATTGTTTTCTTTCTAGTTCTATTTGTTGTAGGGTTAAAGAGTTTATTGTCAATTTTTCTTGTTTTTTGAGGTAGGCCTCTAGTGCTATGAACTTTCATCTCAGGACTGCTTTTGCAGTGTCCAAGAGATTTAGGGCTGTGTTGTGTTCATTTGCTTTCAGAGTTTTTTATTTCTTTCTTGATCTTGTTTGTAACCCATTCATCCTATATAATAAAAGGGCAATATGCAAACTGATCTTAACAGCAGAATGACTGGGGATGACTGGTCACTATGATGCACACTGACCACCAGGGGGCAGATGCTGAACGCAGGAGCTGCCCCCTGGTGGTCAGTACACTTCCATACTGGAGCACCGCTTAGCCAGAAGCCGGCTCATGGCTGGCCAGCCTAGGGGTGGTGGTGGGAGCCTCTCCTGCCTCCACGACAGCACTATGGATGTCCAACTAAAGGCTTAGGCCCACTCCCAGCAGGAGCGGGCCTAAGCCTTTAGTCGGACATCCCCCGAGGGCTCCCGGGCTGCCAGAGGAATGTCTGACTGCCAACTTAGGCCCGATCCCCCCGGGGAGCGGGCCTAAGCCACCATTTGGACATCCCCTGAGGTGTCCTGGAATGCGAGAGGGCATAGGCCAGGCTGAGGAACCCTCCTGAGTGCATGAATTTTCATGCACCAGTTCTCCAGTTGTTTAATAACATGCTATTTAGCCTCCATGTGTTTGATTGTTTTGGGGTGTTTTTACTATAGTTGTTTTCTAATTTCATTCCACTGTGATCTGAGAAGATGCTTGAAGTGAGTTCAACCTTCTTGAACTTATGGAGACCTGTTTTGTGTCCTACCTGTGGTCTGTCTTTGTGAATGATCTATGTGCACTTGAGAAGAATATATATTCTGCAGCTTTGGGTGGAAATGTTCTATAAATGTCAATTAAATCCATCTGATCCAGTGTGTAATTTAGAATAACTCTTCCCTTGTTAATTTTTTGTCTGTAAGATCTATCCATTGAAGTCAGTGGGTGTTAAAGTCCCCTACTTTGACTGTATTATTGTCAATGTCTCCCTTAAAGCCCTCTAGAAGGTTTTTTTACATATTTAGGTGCTCCCATATTGGGTGCATATGTGGTTACTAGGGGTATATCCTCTTGTTGGATCCATCCCTTAAGTATTATGTACTTAAAGTATTATGTACTCTGTTGTCTTTTGTGATTGCCTTCATTTTGAAGTCTATTTTGTCAAATATAAGTATTCATACTCCGGCCTTTTTTTCCCTTTCCATTTACATGGGAAAAATTTAGGGTTTTCTATATACAATATCATGTCATCAGCAAATAATGACTATCTACTTCTTCCTTTCCAATTTGGATGCCTTTATTTCTTCACTGGTCGCTTGCTGTGGCAAGGACTTCCAATAATATGTTGAATAAGAGTGATTAAAGCATACATCCCTGTCTTGTTCCCAATCTTAAGGGGACACTTGTAGTTTTTGCCCATTGAGTATGATGATGGCTATTGTTTTGTTGTATATTGACTTTATTAAATTGAAGTACATTCGCTCTGTTCCCAAGTTGATGAGAATTTTTATCATAAATGGGGACTGGATTTTATCACATTCTTCTCCTACATCTATTGATATGATCATGTGGTTTTTATTCTTCAATTTTTTTATGTGGTGTATCACATTTAGTGTTTTGCTGATATTGTACCAATCTTGCATTGCCAGAATAAATCCCACTTGATCATGATGTATGATGTTTTTAATGTATTTCCAGATTTGGATTGATAATATTTTATTGAGGATTTTAGCATCTATGTTCATCAGAGATAATGGCCTATTGTTTTCTTTATTTGCCATGTCATTATCTGGCTTTCATATTAGAAAAATCCTGGCCTTATAAAGTGAGCATTTGAGTCTTCTATCCTCATGAATTTTTTTTCTTTATTGATTAAGGTATTACATATGTGTCCTTATTGCCCCATAACCCCCCACCCCCCCAATCATGCCCTCACACCCGTGGTGTCTGTGTCCATTGGTTAGGCTTATATGCATGCATACAAGTCCTTTGGTTGATCTCTCCCCCTTACCCCTCCCCACCCCTACCTTCCCTCTGAGGTTTGATGGTCTGGTCGATGTTTGTCTTATCTTCATGAATATTTTTGGAAGAGTTTAGAAAGATAGATGTTACCTCCTCTTTGAGTATTTGGTAAAATTCACCTGTAAAACCATCCGGTCTAGGGCTTTTGTCTGTTTTTTTATTACTGCTTCAATTTTGCTAGTTATAACCTGTCTATTCATGTACTCTGATTTTTTCTGATTTAGTTTTGGAAGGTTGTATGTTTCCATGAATGTACCCAATTCCTCCATATTTTCCACTTTATTGACATATAGTTGTTCCTAATATTGTCTTGTAATCCTTTGTATTTCTTTACTGTCAGTTGTTACTTGTCCTCTTTCATTTCTGATTTTATTTATTTGGTTTCTTTCTCTTTTTTTCTTGTTGAGTTTGGTTAGATGGTTGTCAATATTTTTTATCTTTTCAAAGAACCAGCTCTCGATTTCATTGATCCTTTGTATTGTTTTTTAGACTATATTTCATTTATTTCTATGTTGGTTTTTATTATTTCCTTCCTTGTAGACACTCTGGGCTTTCTTTGTTGTTCTTTTTCAGTTTCCTTTAAGTGTAAAGTTTGGTTGTTTATTTGAGACTTTTATTATTTCCTAAGACATGCCTATAATGCTATAAATTTCTCTCTTAGGAATGCTTTCTCTCTGTCCCACAGATTGTGTGTGTGTGTGTGTGTGTGTGTGTGTGTGTGTGTGTGTGTGTGTTCTCTTTTTTATTGATTTCAAGGTATCTTTGATTTCATCCTTGATCTCATTGTTAACTCATTCATTGTTTAGTAAAATATTATTTAGTATCCATGTCTTCGTGTGTTTTTCAGTTTTCTCTTGTGATTGATTTTAAATTTCAAAGTATTATGATCAGAGAAGATGCTTGATATGATCTCTATCTCCTAAAATTTATTGAGACTTCTTTTGAGTCTTAACACGTGGTCTATCCTAGAAAACATTCCGTGCACACTTGAAAAGAATGTATATTCTCCTGCCTGTGGTGGAATGCCCTGAAGATATCAATTAAATCCATTTGATCTAATGTGTAATTTAAGGCCATCATCTCCTTACTGAATTTCTGTTAGAAGATCTATCCATTGATGTCAATGGGGTGATAAAATCTCCTACTATAATTCTATCATTGTCAATCTTTCACTTTATGACAGGAGACAGAATATGTCAACAAAGTTTTGAAATATAGACAGTAGGGAGTAACATAATTGCATTAAAACTAGAAAACACAGTGCAAGAACAAAACAAAACAAATGTAAGCCCTCTCCAAGAAAACAAAATTATCTCTGAGGATAGGTTTTTTTAAAAAATTTTGTTTTATTGCTTAAAGTGTTACAAAGAGTAGTATATATGTCTTCTCTTTTTTTCCCCCTTGACCTTCCCCTGGCCTACCCTACCCCTCAGTGTCTTGTGTCAATTGGATATGCTTATATGCATGCATAAAAGTACTTCGGTTGATCTCTTACCACCCCCTCCAATCCTCCCCAGCCTTCCCAATGTAGTTTGACAGTCTGTTCGATGCTGCTCTGCCTCTGTATCTATTTTTGTTCATCAGTTTATAATGGTCTTTATTATCCATAAATGAGTGAGATCATGTGGTATTTTTCTTTTATTGACTGGCTTATTTCACTTAGCATAATGGTCATCAGTTCAATCCATGCTGTTGCAAATGGTAAGAAATCCTTTTTTTTACAGCAGCATAGTATTCCATTGTGTAGATGTACCACAGTTTACTAATCCATTCATCTGTTGATGGGCACTTAGGCTGTTTCCAAATTTTAGCTATTGTAAATTGTGCTGCTATGAACATAGGGATGCATATACCTTTCTGATTAGTGTTTTTGGTTTCTTGGGATATAATCCTAGGAGTGGGATCACTGGGTCAAATGTGAATTCCATTTTTAACTTTTTGAGGAAGCTGCATACTGTCTTCCATAGTGGCTGAACCAGTCTGCATCCCCACCAGGAGTGCACGAGTGTTCCTTTTTCTCGACATCCTCTCCAGCACTTATTGTTTGGTGATTTGTTGATGATAGCCATTCTGACAGGTGTGAGATGGTACCTCATTTTTCTTTTGATTTGCATCTCTCAGATGATTAGTGACTTTGAGCATGTTTTCATATGTCTCTTGAAAAGTGTTTATTTGGTCCTTTGCCCATTTTTTTGATTGGATTGTTTATCTTCCTTTTGTTAAGTTGTATGAGTTCCCTATAAATGTTGGAGATTAAACCCTTATCGGTGATAACATTGGCAAATATGTTCTCCCATGCAGTGGGCTTTCTTGTTGTTTTGTTGATGGTTTCTTTTGCTGTGCAGAAGCTTTTTTTATTTTGATGTAGTCCCATTTGTTTATTTTCTCTTTAGTTTCCAATGCCCTAGGAGATGTATCAGTGAAGAAATTGCTTCGGCATATGTCTGAGATGTTGTTGCTTTTGGATTCCTCTAGTATTTTTATGGTTTCCTGTCGTACATTTAAGTCCTTTATCCATTTTGAGTTTATTTTTGTGTATGGTGTAAGTTGGTGGTCTAGTTTCATTTTCTTGCATATATCTGTCCAATTTTCCCAACACCATTTATTGAAGAGACTATCTTGACTCCATTGTATGTTCTTGCCTCCTTTGTCAAATATTAATTGAGCATATTGGTTCGGGTTGATTTCTGGGTTCTCTATTTTATTCCATTGATCTCTATGTCTGTTCTTGTGCCAGTACCAGGCAGTTTTGAGAAAAGTGGCTTTGTAAAGTTTGTACTAGGTCTGTGAAATATGTCATTGGTATTTTAATGGGGAGTGTGTTGAATTTATAGATTGCTTTGGGTAGTATGGACATTTTAATGATATTGATTCTACCAATCCATGAACATGATATGTTCTTCCATCTGTGTATATCTTTCTCTATCTCTTTTTTCAAAGTCCTGTAGTTTTCTGAGTAGAGAGGTCTTTTACTTCTTTAGTTAAGTTTATTCCTAGGTATCTTAAATTTTTGGTGTGATGGTATGGGATTGCTTTTTTAGTCGCTCTTTCTGTAAGTTCATTATTGGTGTATAGAAATGCCATAGATTTATTGGCATTAATTTTGTATCCTGCTGCATTGCTGAATTCATTTATTAAGTCTAATAGTTTTTTGATGGAGTCTTTAGGGTTTTTTATATACAATATCATGTCATCTGTGAATAAGCACACTTTTACTTCTTCTTTTCCAATTTGGATGCCTTTTATTTCTTCTTCTTGTCTAATCGCAATGGCTAATACTTCCAATACTATATCAAACAGGAGTGGTGAGAGTGGGCAACCCTGTCTTGTTCCTGTTCTTAGGGGAAATGGTTTTAGTTTTTGCCCATTGAGTATGATATTGGCTGTGGGTTTGTCATATATGGCTTTTATTATGTTGAGGTATGATCCTTCTATTCCCACCTTGCTGAGAGTTTTTATCAAAAATGGGTTTTGGATTTTGCCAAATGCTTTTTCTGCATCAATTGATATAACTATGTCATTATTATCGCTCAATTTGTTTATGTGATGTATCGTGTATATTGATTTGCGGACATTGTACCATGCTTGCATCCCTCGCATAAACTTACTTGGTAATGGTGAATGATCTTTCTGATATACTGCTGGATCAGATTTGCTAGGATTTTGTTGAGGATTTTGGCATCTATGTTCATGAGGGATATTGGCCTGTAATTCTCTTTCATGGTGTTGTCTTTATCTGGTTTTGGTATTAGGGTGATGCTGGCTTCATAGAATGAGCTTGGAACTGTTTCTTCCTCTTGAATTTTTTGTAGTAGTCTGAGGAGGATAGCTTTTAGTTCTTCCTTGAATGTTTGGTAAAACTCCCCTGTGAAGCCATCTGGCCCTGGGCCTTTGTTTGCTGGAAGCTTTTTGATGACTGCTTCAATTTCTTCCATAGTTATTGGCCTATTGAGATTTTTAGATCCTTCCTGATTAAGTTTTGGAAGATTGTATTTTTTAGGAATATGTCCATTTCCTCCAGGTTGTCCAGTTTGTTGGAATAAAGTTGTTCATAGTATTTTTTAACAATCCTTTGTATTTCTGTGGGGTCTGTTGTTATTTCTCCTCTTTCATTTCTGATTTTGTTTATTTGGGTCCTCTCTCTTTGCTTCTTGGTGAGCCTGGCTAGAGGTTCATCAATCTTGTTTTTCCTTTTAAAGAGCCAGCTCTTGGTTTTGTTGATCTTTTTTGTTTTGTTTTATTTTTTTGGTCTCTATTTCGTTTATCTCCTCTCTGATCTTTATTATTTCCTTCCTTCAGCTTACACTGGGCTTTTCTTGTTGCTTTCTTTCTAACTCTTTGAGTTGTAGTGTTAGGTAATTTATTACCATTGTTTCTTTTGCAGTAGGCTTGTAGAGCTATGAACTTCCCACTTAAGACTACTTTCACTGTGTCCCATAGGTTTTAGATTGTTGTGCTTTCATTGTCATTTGTTGCCATTTTTTTTATTTCTTCTTTGATCTCTCTGGTAACCCAGTCATAGTTTAATAGCATGCTATTTAGTCTCCATGTGTTTGATTTTTTTTTTTTGGATTTTTTTTATTGTAGTTGATTTCCAGTTTTATGCCATTGTGATGTGAGAAGATGCTTGATATAATGTATATCTTTCTGAATTTGATGACACTTTGACTGTGACCCAATAAATGGTTTATCTTTGAAAATGACCCTTGTGCACTTGAGAAGAATGTATATTCTGTGGCTTTGGGGTGAAATGATCTGAAGATATCAATTAATTCCATCTGATCTGGTGAGTCATTTAGGATTGATGTTTCTTTGCTGATTGTTTGTTTATAGGACTTGTCCAATGGTGATAGTGGGGGATTAAAGTCCCCTACTATGATTGTATTGCTGTGAATCTCTCCCTTGATATCCTCCAGAAGTTTTTTTATGTATTTGGGTGCTCCTGTATTGGATGCATATATGTTTACCACAGTTATTTCTTCTTGTTGGATTGCTCCCTTTAGTATTATGAAGTGGCCTTCCTTATCTCTTTGTATGTCCTTCACTTTGAGATATAATTTGTCAAATATAAGTATTGCTACCCCAGCTTTTTTCTCATTTCCATTTGCCTGAAAAAACTTTTTCCACCCCTTCGCCATCAGTTTGTGTGCGTCTTTTTTTCTGAGGTGGTTTTCCTGTAGACAGCAGATATATGAGTCATGTTTTCTTATCCACTCAGCTACCCTATGTCTTTTGATTGGGGCATTTAATCCATTTACATTTAAAGTTATTATTGATAGGTACTTGTTTGTCGCCATTTTTATTCTTTATCCCTGTGTTCCTTCTTTGGTTCCTATTTCTTCTCTTCACAGCAGACCCTTTAGCATTTCTTGCATTGCTGGTTTGGTTGTAATAAACTCCCTTAGTCTTTTTTTGTCCCTGAAGCTCCCGATTTCACCCTCAATTTTGATTGATAGCCTTGCTGGGTATAGTATTCTTGGATTCAGACCATTGCTTTGCATGATTTTGTGTATTTCATTCCATTCCCTTCTTGCCTGATGTGTTTCTGTTGAGAAATCAGTCACTATTCTGATGGGGGATCCTTTGTAGGTAACTTTCTGTCTCACTCTGGCCACTTTTAAGATTCTTACTTTGTTGTTGGTGTTTGCCAATTTAATTATAATGTGCCTTGGCATCGGTCTTTTGCTGTTCATTTTATTTGAGATTCTGTGAGCTTCCTGGATTTGTGTGAGTTTTTTCTTCCCTATATCAGGGAAGTTTTCTTTCATTATTTCTTCAAACATGTTTTCTATTCCTTGCTCAGTTTCCTCTCCTTCTGGCACTCCTATTATGCTGATGTTGTTTTGTTTCGTGTTTTCCCAAAGTTCTCTTAGGCTCTCCTCCTGTTTTTTAATTTTTTTTCTAGAAGCTGCTCTGCTTGGGTATTTTTTCCTACCTTGTCTTCTAGCTCACTGATGTGGTCCTCTGCTTCTTCTAGTCTACTGTTGATGCTTTCTATTGTGTTCTTTATAGCAGTGATGTCATTTTTCATTTCTTCTTGGTTCTTCATTTCCTCTTGGTTCTTACACATATTGTTAAATTTGTCTTCCATTCTTTTCATCCACCTTATGACCATTTCTCTGAATTCTTTCTCTGAATGGTTGCTTGCCTCCATTTTGTTTACTTCCTTTTCTGGTGATGCCTGCTTTTCTTTCATATGTGGACTGTTTCTTTGCCTCCCAGTGATCTCTCTTCTCCGGGTGTCTGGTTTTGTAGTTCTCTCTCTCCTGCATTGATTTAAAGGCACAAAATACAACACAACAAGGCACTATGCACAAAGCACTTAACACAAATATATTAATGTTACTAATAACCCCAAATGAAGGTGACCACGAGAGAATAGAGAATCAGGGGATAAGAAAAAAAGAAGAAAAGAAAAAGAAAAAGAAAGAGTGCAAAAATTAAAATGGGAAATGGAAAAAAAGTAACAGAGAATAGAAAGAGAATGAAATAGAAGAGGGGGGAAAAAACTATTTATATCGGGAGAAAGCTCCAATAGAGCAACCACTAATCCCAACAAATGCCAACAACAAATACCTAGAGATGAATGCAAACTACAAACAGCAACTAATATCAAGCAAGGTGAGGGAAAACATAAGCATAAAATAAACAATAAAAAAACAAAAGAACAAAAAGAAAAAGCAAAACAATCTCACAAACAAGCATGAAAACAACTATTATATTCAACAATCAAGCAATCAACAACAAAATGACATAGAGAAAAAAAATTGGATAGTGAATAAGGAGAAGAGAGAGGTGTGTATGGACTTAGAGCAGGGAATTGGAAATTAGATATATAAGTAGGATGAAATTTTAACATAGGGTAAAAAGAAGGAATAGGGAAAATCTAAAGCAGGAATAGGGTAAGAGAAACAGGACAACAAAAGGGGAGAGTGAGGAAGAGAGTTTTGGCATAAAGGTAAAGTTGAGATAGAGTAAAATGTTGCTAAAGGAAAGATGAAAATAGAATATAATCCCAACATAAAATGAAGAGAAAATAAAATGACACTTATTTTTAAAAAAGGTAAAATAGTAGTGGTAATAATACTGATTAAAAATAAAGATGTAATAACTAAAAAGGTAAAATCAAGTGAGAAAAAAAAGAAAAACAAATTTAGTTTCTTAAGTAAAAGATGAAAATAAAAATAAAAATGTGCAGTAATGAAGGTCATTCACTTCCTCTACTGTTATGTTTGGCACATCTGTTTCCTAGTCAGGACAGTTTTGAAGTTCCCTGCATTCTACTGCTCCTCAGTGTTGTAGGTCACAGTCCTGATTTTCAAACAGGCATTACTTCTTTGTTTCTTATGCTCCTTTGTGTTTACACAAGAGTCAATTTGTGATTCAACCCCCGGGTGGCAGCATTTCTGGATTGACCTCTGGGTCTATAGGTCCTCTCTAGCTAGTGTTTAGATTTTGTTTCCCTGTGGAACTTAATACCTTTTTAGGGGAATGGGCTGCCCCAGAGCTGGTTCTTTGATGATTATTTCCTGCTCTGATCCCCGGGTTCTACAAAAACAACTTTCCCCTGAAATTTCTTAGAGTGTCCCCAATTGGGGGATCCTATGTATTGGGCTTAGTAATCAAAACAAAGATTTAAAGAGGAAAAAAAAGGAGAGAAAAAATAGCCAGAGTAAGTGTGAGAACTCTGGCGCTGCATCGCAAGTCTGGGCAGTCTTTTTTTTCCCTTGGGTCTAAGCAGCCAGCACACTGTTAAAATTTTTAGGCTGCACCTTTGCATCCAATTCAGCTATAGGTTGCTTTTTAGAGTTCTCTTCTGTTAGCAGCCCTGCAGATCCCCTTCCACTTTCACAGATCACGCCAGCCCCAGTGGCTGCGTACTGTGTGTGCAGACTTCCCTGGATCCTCCAGCTTCCTTTGTGCGCATTTCTGTCTCCTGCCTGGACCACAAACCTCACCTTATCCCAGGCGAAATCTGACATTTCCATGAGTGGGTGCAGGGCTCCTCTGAATCTGTGTGGTCACGCTGCTTAGGGACCGGTGTTCCCGGATTCGCAGCTGTTCGTTGGGCATTGTTGTTGTAGATTCCTGGGATTTTCAGGCTTCTGACAACATCCACTCTCCCCTTCAAGATAGTGCGGTCACTGCATCAGAGCTGGTCGCCTCTGAGGATAGTTTTTATTCTTAAACTAGTAGACCTGTGCACAAAATTTATGCATATTAAAAGGGAATTAATTGCTCTAACCAGTTTGGCTCAGTGGATAGAGCATCAGCATGTGGATTCAAGGGTCCCAGGTTCGATTTCGGTCAAGGGCATGTACCTTGGTTGTGGGCACATCCCCAGTAGGGAGTGTGCAAGAGGCAGCTGATCGATGTTTCTCTCTCATCAATGTTTCAAACTCTCTATCCCTCTCCCTTCCTCTCTGTAAAAAATCAATAAAATATATTTTTTTAAAAAGGGAATTAATTAGCGGAGATATTTTAATATTGCCATTTGCCCTTTCTCTATAATAGAAGTGTGAAAGATGAAAGGAAATTAGTAAAATGTATATGAAAATAATATATAAATTTATTAATAAATAAACAGTAACAAAAGGATATAACAACAACAGAGGCATGATGGAAAAACGACAAAAACATGATATGAAAACAACAAAATCATGATATGAAAACAACAAAAACATGATATAAAAACAACATTGATGCAAACAATGACTGATGAAGTGATTAAACTTATTCTAATATCTCCCTGTACACCACATTAAGAGTGAAAACACTTTCAGAGTGCTTGACTAATTTCCCTTGTGATGCAGTACTTAGAACTTTAACTGTAACATCACATGCTCTTCAAACTCGAGAGAAAGCAACATATAACTGACCATGTGCAAAAACGGGTTCAGGTAGGAATATGCCTACTTTGTATAGAGTTTGTCCTTGTGATTTATTAATAGTCATCACAAATTCTGGCATCACGGGAAACTGTCGTCAAATCAATTTAAATGGGAGGCCAGTGTCAGATGGGGACAAATTAATTCCTGTAATCAGAACAACCTCTCCCTCTGCAGATCCTGTTAATACTTCAGCTTTGATAATGTTAGGTCGTAATCTTTTAATAATAAATCTGGTACCATTACAAAGACCCCATTTACTATTGAGATTTCTCAATAGCATGATGATTGCACCCACTTTCAATTTTAATTTATGACACGGCATTCCCGAAGGAGTAATATTATTGAGAAATTTGATGGGAAAATTTTCCTTTTCAGCATCATCTGTGGAATCAATGGAATCATCACTCAAATATGTGTGAAAATCTCCATCGATTATATCCAAATTTTCTTCATTTAATTTTTGAACATGCTCATTTTTTGGACAAAGAATTGCATGTTCAGATATATTTTTAATATTATCTATAGCAGTGGTTCTCAACCTTGGCTGCACTTTAGAATCACCTGGGAATCTTTTTAAAATCCTGATTCCTAGGCCTCATCCTCCAGAAATTGTTTCTTTGTTATGGGGTGGGGCCACAACATCAGTAACAAAGAAACAGAATATCCGGAGGATGAGGCCCAGGAATCAGGATTTTAAAAAGATTTCCAGGTGATTCTATTGTGCAGCCAAGGTTGAGAACCACTGATCTATAGATATAGTATTTCCAAAGTTAGCTTCAACAATAGATCCGTTACAAATCATTTCACTTCCATGCTCTGCTCTGAGGGCGGGTTCCTGCCTGAAACCTCGCCCTGAGTGAGGATTCCTGCTTGAACCTTGCCCTCCAGGAAACAGCTGGGGGAGGGTACAGCCTTTTCCAAGACGACCGCTGCAGGACTGACTTCCTTCAGGTTGGACACACTTCTGGCCATGATGTTACACCCAGGGTTTTTATGTAAGTAGATTATTCCTACAAATATTTTTAAAGGAAAATGCGTATAAACAGTCAATGATAACCAAAACAATAAAAAAGCAAGGTGACTGAAAACAGGATTAACACAAACAAAAGGCTAAAGATGTAAATCTATAAATATTTTAAATATTGGAAGAATCAGACACAAACTATGAAACAGACATGGTCATTATATTTTAAAAATTAAATGCAAATAAAAACACTTTCCAGAAATACAAGCATAAAATAGTTAAATAATTTTTTAAAATATATTTTATTGATTTTTTACAGAGAAGAAGGGAGAGGGATAGAGAGTTAGAAACATCGATGAGAGAGAAACATCGATCAGCTGCCTCTTGCACACTCCCTACTGGGGATGTGCCCTCAACCAAGGTACATGCCCTTGACCGGAATCAAACCTGGGACCCTTGAGTCTGCAGGCTGACGCTCTATTCACTGAGCCAAACCGGTTAGGATGTTTAATAAATTTTTAAAAATCATCAAACATACTTTTAAATATTCAAAACAGAGTAACCAAAATTTAAAACTCAGTGGACAAAATTAATTAACTACTTAACAGAGCTATAGAAAGAGTTTGTAAATAAGATTATAGATGCAAAGACATTAGCCAGAATGTCATATGGAGACACATATAAGGGGTGGGATAGGAAAAAAAAAAAAGGAAAAGAGAGAGCAAGTGAGATTGAGAGGACAGGATTAGTAGATCTAATATAAAATAAACTGAAATTCAATAAGAAAAAAATAAGAAGGAATGGTTAGTGGTAATAATGGTGAAGAATTTTCCAGGGGTGATGAAAAACGAATCTCCATGTTCAAGAAGTTGAATGAATCTGAAGTATATATATATATATATATATATATATATATATGTATATGTATATTTTTTAAGTTCACAACTGGCCACATTATAGTAAAATAGAAAAACATCAAAAATTTTTAAATCTTTAAAACAGACAATGGAATGTATAGCTTGAACAAAATATTTGCCATTCCTAAATTCTATACTAAGGGAAAATATATTTCAAGAATGATGATAAAATAGACATTTTCACACAAAAGAAAAACCTGATCTGCTTTCCAATGGTAGAAACTTGTTTTTAAAAAATTGAAAGAATTTACTTCATGCAAATGAATTTGGTATCAGACGGCAAATAAGTGATACAAGGAGAAGTAATATACAAATAAAATCATGAATATCTGATAATATCTAATTTAATATTGACTCTATATAGCAAAACCTTTAACATAAAATGTTAGAAGAAAATATTCAACAAAACATACAAGTAACTCAAGGGTTAATATCTTTTTATGTCTTTGTATTATTGAGGAAGAAGTTTTATCTTCTTTAAAATTTGACTTTACACCCACTTTATCAAGATGGTAAATAGGAGACCTGAACCACTAAAACATAATAGAAATAAACAATTAGCTATCCAAGAACAAAAACAGCTCTGGGAACACTCAGGATTCCATTTAAACTTCAGCAATGCAGCAGAACAAAAACCTGAGAAGAACTGCACAAAAAATGAAAGAAAAACAGCAAATTTTGCCTGTATCACCCCATTCCCAGGCCAGCATTGCTCAGAATCAAGAGGGAATTCTCCATCCAGAAAGAGTTCCCCTCACCAGGAAAGGTGGAGCAGGTTGAATAACCAGCTTCCCATGCTTTTGGTGCACTCCACTAAGGAACCACTGGGTTTCACAGAGGAGTCCAGCAGTCTTTGTCACCAAAGAAAACAACAGCCAGCACAGTAGCTGACTATGACCCTTTGCAGATTTTACTGTTTTCACACCAGTATTTGTTTTTGCAAATTCTATCTCCCCGAGTACCTCCTGATTCTCTCCCTGCTCTGGCCCACACTGGCAGCCAGCCTGGGGCTTCGCAGCTGTGTGAGCATAAGATGCTAGCTTAGGAGCACCAAACCTCAGACCCACAACACAAGGCTCATGTTTGGGGGTACTCCAGCCAGCTATGAACTTCATGCCACAAGCCTCCAATGACTGGCCTCTACTACCATGCCAGTGCCTATGGCAAGATCCTGCAGCTGTGGAAGCGCAGACTGACAATCCAGGCTCCACAAGCTGCTTGTGGTCCAGTAGGGTCCTATATCCAGTCAATGACTGCATTATTAAAAATCAATGGAAAGAGTATGACATTCTCATTTTAGTATCAAAAATTAATTTTAAAGGAAAAAAAACATGATTAGAAATGAAATAGTTTTAATGATAAATGATGAAATCTTGTATCAGGTAATAATGATTATAATAATATAATGGTAATGATTCAATGTTTTAAGTCACAGAAAAGAAATAACAGTTTTAAAATGTGTATGTATCTAGTGATAGATACTCAAAATATATATAAAGTACAATTTGACAAACTGTAAAGCAAAATATATAGATTAAAAAACATAGTAACAACCTTTCTTAGCAACTATATTAGAACTAGAGGCCCAGTGCATGAATTCATGCACCAGTGGGGTCCCTGGGCCTGGCCTGTGGGATCAGACCAAAATTGACTCTCCCAAATCCCCTGAGGAGTCCTGGATTGCGAGACGGTTCAGGCCAGGCTGAAGGACCCCACTGATGCACAATTGGGCTGGGGAGAGACACGGGAGGTTGGCCAGCTGGGGAGAAACCACTGGAGGATGCCAGGGCAGGTCTGGCCCATCTTACTCAGTCCTGATCAGCCAGACCCAAGCAGCAAGCTAACCTACCGGTCGGAACATCTGCTCCCTGGTGTTGAGTGCACATTATAGTGAGCAGTTGAGCAGCCTTAGAATATATTAGCATATTACACTTTGATTGGTTGAATGCTGACCAGTTGACCGGACACTTAGCATATTAGGCTTTTATTATATAGGACTAGAGGCCCAGTGCATGAAAATTCATGCACTGGAGGGGGCGTGTTGAGGGATGTTTAATGAACTGAAGACGCAGAGATAAGATGAGCACACAGGTGATTGATGCTGGACAGAGGGCTACAGCTCGCTCAGGCATGTAGCAACTCTGTAGCCTCAACCATTGCTTTTATTGGGGTTTTGCATGAGGTTAGTGTGTCAGCAGTTAATCAACAAAATTTTGTTTTGTTCTATATTACAATAGCTCATTGAAGACAACTTGCAGCTGTGCACTCCCTTTCTGCTCTACCCACGATTATTTAATCTTATCCTTTCTCAGGGAGGTAAATGTTCCGGGAACTCAAGATTGTGTGCAATCTTGACCCAGCGTGACTCGCTAGCAAGTCACGCGGTGAAGATTCACTTCTTCTTGGCAGGACTTCAGATCCTTGTTTACAAATGTCCAGCTACAGGGGGGTCCCTCAGCCCAGCCTGCCCCCTCTCACAGTCTGGATTAGGGGAAGGCAATGCCCCCATCACACCTCTGCTGCTGCCACTGCCAGCAGTGCAAGCCTTGGCCAGCCCTGGTTACCTAAGCCTTGGGTGGCCCTGGGTGGCTGGGCAACCGCCATCTGAGGCTTGTCTGCTCCTCAGGCAGGCCCTGGGTGGTTTGGGGGCTGAGGAGACTCGGGGACTCTGGAGGCAGGCACACAGCAAGGCCACCCTGGCAGGGCTGAAGGGACTGGGTGCCGCCATCTTGTGGCTGTGGGTGCTGTCATCATTGAAGGCGTGGCAGTCAATTAGCATATTCCCTCCTTATTGGCTATGGGCACCTCCATCTTTGTGACAGCATGAGGGTCAATTAGCATATTCCCTCTTTATTGGATAGGATAATAAGGAAACTAGATCCTGTAGAAGTTTTTATCAACCAACTTGTTTTTGTGAACCTGTATAGGAATATTGCTGCCAACAACTGAAGAATATATATTCTTTTTAAACACAAACAGAATCCTTACAAAAATTAACTGTGCATTGAGCCATCAAGCAGGTCTCAACAATTTTCAAATTCCTGTGTTGACAATGTTCTCTAACCAAAAGATAATTATGCTACAAATACTAACTGAATGGTTGTTAGAAAATCCCCTTGTTTAAACAGAGCAATGAAAATGTAAAAACAACTTTCATGTACAGCAATACGACAAAATTTCAAATCTTGTAAACTTAATGTTGATAAAAAGAAATAAGGTATATAAGAAGGAACTCAATGATTAAAAGGTCAAAATAAGTGAAGTAAAACCATGTTTTTTAGAAATACAATCATTGGTTGCTAACCTAAATAGAAAAAAAAGAGAAATAATTTTAATAAAAAGTCTGAATATTGTTATCTCTAGATGATCAGTTAAGAAAGATGTGTGATGGGGATTCTGGGACATCAGTGTTCCATATGCAGACCAACATGGGAATTACAAGTGTATTCACTTTATATTTATTTATTGAACTCTTTGTCAATATTTATATATTGCTGCATGTACATTGTATTTCACAGTAAAAGATATCTATAATAATAAAAGTGTAATATGCTAATTAGACCAGAGAGCCGGACAACATTCTGGATGAAGCTGGGGCTGCGAGGGCCAAGGCAAGCCAATGTGGCTGCGAGGGCTAAGCCCCTTGCACAAATTCCGTGCATTGGGCCTCTAGTTAACAATAAAATGGAATGAGTAAATTGCATTTTTGTTTGAATTCTCTAGGGAAAAATAAGTATATTTGTCTTAGATACAAAATATTGTTAAAATGCAATTATTTTTATATTAAAATGTCTTATCAGTCAGGAATTACCTTAAGACTATAACAATCTTAACATTTTAGCAGGTTCTAACAATGAAGATTTATTTCTTGTTCATATCATATAAATGTGAACTGGTGGCTTTTCTAGTATGGAATGTTTTCCAGGCTACTTCAATTCTAGGCTCCACTATCCCAGCAAGCATGTACCCACTATTGAAATCTCTATATTTAGCTTTCAAACTAGAGACAAGAGAGAATACAAAGAATTATGTGGAAATGTATGTGTCTGTACATCACTTTGCTCCACATTCCCTGGTCAATACTAAAGCAGGAGGCCATACCTATCTGCAAAGGATTCTGAAAAATATAGTGTAAATTGTGTCCAGGAAAAAGAGGGGAACTAGTTGTGAACTAGTCTCTGCCATAATTGAAAAATCTCTTCCACACTTTTATTTGTGAGAGAAAATGTTTTCCATCCTAGAATTCTATACAAAACCATACAACATACTAGAGAATAATTGATAGAAAAGCTTACAAATCCTCTAAAATTTTATTCTTGGAAGACATGTTTTGTCAGAATGAGGGAGTAAGCTAAAATATAATACTTCACAGAGTCCATAAATCCAGCGTATATTAAATTAATAAAACAAAATAAATAACTGAATGATGGTGGACCATAATGTAATAGGTTTAGACACAACTAATAAAAATTTGGGCCGGAGCCCTGGCTGCTTTGGCTCAGTAGATAGAACATTGGTCCCATGGACTGAAGGGTCCTGGGTTCGATTCTGGTCAAGGGTACCTACCTGAGTTGCAGGCTTGATCCCAGGCCTGCAGGGCTGTGTGCAGGAGGCAACCAATTGATGTGTGTGTCTCTCTCTCTGTCTCTCCCCTTCCCTTCCACTCTCTAAAAATCAATGGAAAAATATCCTTGAGTGAGGCTTAACAAAAAAACAACAACAAAAATTGGGGCTGGAAAATGCAAAGATAATTAAGGAGGTATTTTTTTTAGTTAAAATACACACATATGCACATAATATATGTATATGAAAAATTCATATCCATATGAAAAAGTATTAAGCTTAAAGATAACTAAGTAAATAAATGAAAAAATTACTAACTGGAAAGAAACATATTTATACAAGATAGGCAATGCATTCATAAAACATTTTATTATTTAGCTGTGACCAATATTTTCATAGTCATAATATTGTGAACTATTAAACATAGATTAAATAAAATGTTCCATATAAAATAATGAGAAACTGAGGAAAGGAAATGTGTGTGTGTGTGTGTGTGTGTGTGTGTGTGTGTGTGTGTGTAATGTCAAATCTTCTTATATGTATATTAATTAAAATTCACAGGTAATTATTTTTACTATTATTCTTTCTTTAGTGACTATTTTACAAAATGCTAATTTACAATTGATCACAACCTGCAATGGGACTCTTTTAATACCTTTTGGAGCTATTTCACAACAACCACTTTTAGCCTCTACTTAGACTCTTTCAAAAAAAAAATAAAATGCTAAAAGCATAAAAAGAAATTTATGCAATCATCATCAATCATTACAAAGAACTGTCAATTTTTCCTATGTAGTTCCTTTGTAAATTTAATATTTATTCCATGTCTTTTAACACTTTGTTCATGAGCTGAACAGCAATAAATTTGTTCTTTTTAACAGGCCTGTATGGGAACTTAGGATCTTAAACATTGCTTCCAGAAAAGAGACTCTAAAATGGACAAGGTGATGATCTGTTTGTTTTTAATGCCCTCAAGTGATAGGAGTGTACTCAAACTGTGTAAAACTCTGGCCAAATTCTCTAATCTGAGTGTGTAGGTGTTTTGAGATGGAGTCATAACAATGACAGAAATAGACTCAAGATTAATTTCTAGTTAAGCTACATAATCATAGTAATTTGAGAATAAATAAAATGAATTGGGTTACCTTTTCTCTTGTGTAACTTCATATTAAATGTGGAAAATAAAAACCTGAGGAATTTGTAACATTTTATGATGTTTTATAAAATATTTAAAAATATCAAATTTGACATAAAAGTATGCTTCTGAAACTTCCTTGTCAGATTAAACAAAATAGTAATTTATTGAGTCTTAAATACTATATAAATGCATTGGATAATTCTATTAAAGATGAAAAAAATGAAGTAGAACTCAAAACACATTTTGCTCAAAAAATATCATCAGTTATGATTAATTCATACAGCTATTTTACTCATTTAAAATGACTAAGCATTTTGGTTTAGTTTTCTTAAGTGAGGATGAGAAGGACCCTACATGATTCACTGAATAGAACATTGATACAGTTATATAAATAAGAATCTTTATAGTCTTTTTTAAATTTTATTTTTCAATTACAATTGGCATTCAATACTATTTTGTATTAATTTCAGATGTATTTCATAGTGGTGAGACAATCATATACTTAACAAAGTGATCCCCTCCACATTTCCAACACCCACTTGGCACTATACATAGTTATCACAATATTATTGAATATATTCTCTATGCTGTATTTGTGAAAGGATTAAGAAGTACAAATTGGTACTTATAAAGTAGTCATGGGGATGAAAAGTACAGCATAGGGAATAAAAAGGTTTTTTTCATTTTTTAAATTACATTTTATTTTATTTTATTTTATTTTATTTTACTAGAGGCCCAGTACACAAAATTCATGTGTGTGTGTGTGTGTGTGTGTGTGTGTGTGTGTGTGTGTGTGTTTGTGTCACTGAGCCCATCCTGCACCCTCTCCAATCTGGGACCCCTCGAGGGATGTCCGACTGGGATCGGGCCTAAATGGGCAGTCAGACATCCCTCTCACAATCCATGACTGCTGGCTCCCAACTGCTCACCTGCCTGCCTGCCTGATTGCCCCCTAACCACTCCCCTGCCAGCCTGATCGATGCCTAACTGCTCCCTTGCCAGACCACTTGCCCCTAACTGCCCTCCCCTGCTGTCCTGGTCACCCCTAACTGCCCTTCACTTCTGGCCCAGTCACCCCTAACTTCCCTCCCTTGCCAGCCTCCCCTGCAGGCCTGGTTGCCCCCAACTGCCCTCCCCTGCAGGCCTGGTCCCCCCCAACTGTCCTCCTCTACAGGCCTGGTCACCCCCAACTGCCCTCCTCTGCCAGCCCGGTCACCCCTAACTGCCTTCCCCTGCAGGCCTGATCACCCCCAACTACCTTCCCTTCAGTCCTGGTCCATCCAACTGCTCTCCCCTGCTGACTAATCGCCCTCAACTGCCCTACCCTGCCGGCCATCTTGTGGTGGTCATCTTGTGTCCACATGGGGGAGGCCATCTCTGACAACATGGGGCAGCTATCTTGTGTATTGGAGTGATGGCCAATTTGCATATTACCTCTTTATTATATAGGATTGTTTAAGGTATTACATATAGTACATATGTCTCCCTTTTTCCCCCCATTGACCTCCCCCGGGCTCCCCTACCCTCCAGCACTTGCCCTCACACCCCTCCCAGTGTATTGCGTCTGTTAGTTGTGCTTATGTGCATGCATGCAAGTCCTTCAGTTGACCTCTTACCCCCCTAAAACCCTCCCCTACCTTCCCGCTGTAGTTTGACAGTCTATTAAATGCTTTTTTGCCTCTATTTTTGTTCAACAGTTTATAATGTTCTTTATTATCCATAAATGAGTGAGATCATGTGGTATTTATCTTTCACTAACTGGCTTATTTCGCTTAGCATAATACTCTCCAGTTCCATCCATGCTGTTGTAAGTGGTAAGAATTCTTTCTTTTTTTTACAGCAGCATAGTGTTCTATTGTGTAGATGTACCACAGTTTTCTAATCACTTCATGGGTATTTAGGCTGTTTCCAAATCTTAGCTATTGTAAATTGTGCTGTTATGAACATAGGGATGCATATATCTTTTCTGATTGGTGTTTCTGTTTTCTTGGGATATATTCCTAGAAGTGGTATTACTGGGTAAATGGCAGTTACATTTTTAATTTTTTGAGGAAACGCCATACTTTTTTCCACAGTGGCTGCACCAGTATGCATTCCCAACAAAAGTTCTGAATCACTATTTTTTGCAATGTTTTCATCTGATGCTAACCTGATAGAACTAAGGTCGTTTTGAATAGATTGTTTATATTTAGTAGCTCTTAACTGAATCATATTGATTATTTCCTTCAATAATTCACTCTTGCGATTCTAACTTGGGGTCTAGGAGGACAGAGTGAGGGTGAGAGTGTGAATGGGTAAGCATGTGCCCGGGAAAGCATGCATGAGTGTGAGTGTGGGTGAGTGTCTGTCAGTGCAGGAACTCAGGGTGGGCGGTTGGGACTCTCCTGGTGGGGAAGCTAGCGTACACCACTGTGTGCTGCTTGGCTGGGTGCTTCTCTCCACTTGGGATTGGAGAGTGCACAATTTAGAACTATCTTCAGAGTCATCCTTGGAGGAGGCTTCAGGGAGTGACTGTGACCCAGCACCCCTGGCCTCACCACTGCAACTCCACACTTCCCTACCCTACCACCACTACCTTGGTACCCCCCTCCTCTCGCCTCCCAAGCTCTGTTGCCACCACAACA
>NW_005871077.1:9525276-9532656 GCF_000147115.1 Myotis lucifugus
AGCTGAACTAAAATCTGCACACCTGCTGCTGGGTCTGGTGGTGGAGGGAGACTTGGACATTGGGCCTGGTCAGAGGGGGCCTGGGCAGAGGCTCCACCCAGTGTTACCAAATGGTGCTGAAAGTTTGGAGTGCCAACCTAAGTTGTTGGTTTTTTTTTATTTTTAATTTATTTTTTTTCATTTTATTAATATTTTTAAGCCCCTCCTCCTTCACATGGGAGTGAAGGTATGCCATCAAGCCAGGCAGAGCTGAGACAGTGAAAGGAGAGAAAGTGCCCTCACCCTACAAGTTACAGACACTAATCATAACTAGATTCTGTTCAAACCATCTGGCTAGGACTCAGAAATCACTTCAGGGCCTAGGCCCATGGTGGCAGGGAGAACAGCTCAGAACAGGGACATTCAAGGTGCAAGACCTGAGACAGATCCAGCATCTGGGCTTCGGAGGTCCTTCCCACTGGACTACTTGGGGCTCCACCCTGCTGGGCATCAGCCAGGTTTCCAAGGGCCAGGTAGGTACAGTGACTCATATTGGCCTACACCAGAGAACCTCCTGTAGGCCAAGAACCAACACACCAAAGGGCCAGAGTGCATAACATCAGAGCAAAATCCTGCAAGCTCCATAAATATACTAATAGATCCAAAGTTCATTTATCTTTCTTACTTGCCTCCATATTCTCCTTTTTAGTTCTTTCTCCCCATCCCAATTCTTTTGGTCTTGTGTCATTTAATACTCCTGTTTTCTTTTTGTTCTTTTCATTTTTTTTTTTTTTTGGTCTCTGCTGTTGTTTTGTTGTGTTGTTATCAGTTTGGTATTGCTTTCTCTTCTTCTGTCCTGTCAGCACCTGTATAACATCTGGCATGACATGGTCAGATTTGAGCCTTACAGTCAGCAAGCTGGAGAGGAGATCCAACCCTCAACTGGGCATCAGAAACCAAGACATAATTACAACAGTAGGACTCAAATAACCCACACAAAGGACATTCCTAGAGCATTCAGCTCAGGAGATGAAAAGGTTTCACCACTGGGTCCCACAAGATACTTTATACATAAGGTCATTCCACAAAGTCTGGAAGGCATAGCAGTTGTATCTAATACATGGAAACAAACATAAAGAGTAAGCTAAAATGGGAAGATTAAAAAAATAAAAAACCTCCCAAATGAAAGAAAAGGAGGATTACTAGAAAAAGTATCTAAATAAAATGGAGGCAAGCAATTTATCAGATATAGGCTTTAAAGTAATGGTTATCAGGATTCTCAAACTACTTAGTAAAAACTACAGGCAATATAAATACAATAATAAAGCACTTATGGGAACTACATCAGCATGAATAAAGATATAGAAGCTATGAATAAGAACCAATTGGAAAAGAAGAATGACATAGATGAAATAAAGAATATCCTGGAAGAAATCAACAGTAGATTAGAAAAGGTGAGGACCAAATCAGTGATTTAGAAGACAAGCTAGAAAAAAAAAAACACTGTTAGAGCAGCAATTACAAAAAAATATAATTAAAAAGCTGGATGAGCCTGGCTCTGTGGCTCAGTGGTTGTGCATCGACCAATGAACCAGGAGGTCAGGGGTTTGATTCCTAGTCAGTGCACATGCCCAGGTTGCGGGTTTGATCCGCAGTAGGGGGCATGTAGGAGGCAGCTGATTAATGTTTCCCTCTCATTGATGTTCCTATCTCTATCTTCTTCTCCCTTCTTCTCTCTCTAAAAATAAATAAAATTATATATTTTTAAAAAGCATTATGATAGTTTAAGGAAACTTTGGGACACAATGAAACATAACAACATCAGGAGAAACCAAGATGGTGGCATAGGTAAACACCGAAAATTGCTGCCTCACACAACCACTTCAAAAATACAACTAAAAGACAAAACGGACATCATCCAGACCCATAGGAAGGCTGGCTAAGAGGAAATTCTACAACTAGAAGGAAAGAGAAAAGCACACTGAGTCTCAGAGGAGGTACGGAAGTAAAGTGCAGAGGTACGGAGGCGCACGTGGAAAGGGCTGGCAACTGAGGACACTGTTGTCTTTTTCAATTGGGAGGGAGTCCCAAGCACCCGACTCCTCTGAACTCCAGTTCTGGGCGAGTCTCTGGGGACCCAGACTCATATGCGGAGAAACTGGACTGTCTGGCATTGATTGGAACTCGAGGGCGGCTTTCTCTCAGAGGTGCTTGCAGCAATTACCAGGACACTAAGACATGGGGCCTCTTAGGATAGGACTGAGGATCAGCCATAGCTGTTTGATCTGCCCTGTAGATTCCCTGAGACCCTGTCCCACCTAAGATGTGTGCAGAGGCTTTTGCATATGAAAGGCCTGGCCCTTTGCAAACTGAAAATTACCTAACAATCAGCAGCTGGGTCAGAGAGACCCAGAACATCGAAAAGAAGGCCCAAGGCCCCACAGAAGCTTGCATTGCTTCACAGCTGGGCCTCATCTGGGGACCTCCAAAACCCAAACAAAGAAGAGGAATCTGCAGATCTCTCCATAGCTCATGCTGGGTAGTCTCAGGCAGAGACTAAATTAGCACCTCCTTAGAGATCCATGAGCCAATGTACCCAGTGGTCAGAGTGGGACCATCCAGATTACAACTCCTCAGATCCAGAAGGGACACACTCAGGGAGCAGACTCAGTGAGCACCAAAGCCCCACTGAAGCAAGTCTTGCCCCAGAAGGTATGTCCAGCCCAGAAGTTCTCTCACTGTAGACACAGCTGATTATCACAGCCAATTGGCCTGGAGGTCAATTCCTGCCAGTGATACCTACAAAAATCAAGGCTTAACTACAAAAGACTGTGCACAAAGCCCACCAAGGGGTGCACCAATAGTGTCCACCTCAGGTAATTGGGGAGGCTGAGCCACTGGGCCCTATAGGACACCTAGCACAGAAAGCCACTCTATCAACAAATGGAAGCATAAAAAATGTGGAGACAAAGAAACAGGTCACAAATGACAGAAATGGAGGAAAGCAAACTACTGGATATAGAGTTCAAGACCACGGTTATAAGGTTTTTCAAGAATTTTCTAGAAACCACTGATAAATTTAGTGAGACCCTCAAGAAATCTAGTGAGACCCTCGAGGTTATGAAAAAGGACCAACTAGAAATTAAGCATACACTGACTGAAATAAAAAATAATATACAGAGATCCAACAGCAGACTAGAGGATCGCAAGAATCAAGTCAAAAGTTTGAAATACAAAGAAGCAAAAAACACACAACCGGAAAAACAAAAAGAAAAAAGAATCCAAAAATATGAAGATAGTGTAAGGAGCCTCTGGGACAACTTCAAGTGTACCAACATTCAAATAATGGGGGTTCCAGAAGAAGAGAGAGAACAAGATATTGAAAACCTATTTGAAGAAATAATGACAGAAAACTTCCCCTACCTGGTGAAAGAAATAGACTTACAACTCCAGGAAGTGCAGAGAACCCCAAACAAAAGGAATCTAAAGAGTACCACACCAAGACATATCATTATTAAAATGCCAAGAGCAAAAGACAAAGAGAGAATCTTAAAAGAAGCAAGAGAAAAACAGTTAATTACCTACAAGGGGGTACCCATACGACTGTCAGCTGATTTCTCAACAGAAACTATACAGGCCAGAAGGGAGTGGCAAGAAATATTCAAAGTGATGAATAGCAAGATGCTACAACCAAGATTACTTCACCCAGCAAAGCTATCATTCAGAATTGAAGGTCAGATAAAGAGCTTCACAGATAAGAAAAAGCTAAAGGAGTTCATCACCACCAAACTAATATTATATGAAATGCTGAAAGGTATTCTTTAAGAAGAGGATTTATGAACAACAAATACACATATATCAACAAGTGAATCTAAAAATCAAGTGAATAAATAATCTGATGAACAGAATAAACTTGTGAATATAATAGAATCAGGGGCATAGAAAGGGAGTGGACTGACTATTCTTGGGGGTGCGGGAAGAGACTGGACAAAAATCATACACCTATGGATGAGGACAGTGGGGAAGGTGTAAGGGCATAGGGTAGGGTGGGAACCAGGTGGAGGGGAGCTATGGGAGGAAAAAAGAGGAACAACTGTAATAATCTGAACAATAAAGATTTAATTTTTTTAAAAAAGAAACATAACAACATCTACATCATAGGGATATCCGATGGAGAAGAATATGAGCAAGTAATAGAGAACCTGTTTGAAGAGAAAAATGAAAGAAAACTTCTCTGTTCTAGTGGAGGAAAAGTCACAGAAGTTCAGGAAACACAGAGATCCTAATCAGGAAGAACTAAAAAAAACACACACACACACACCAAGACACATAATAATTAAAATGGCAAACATTAAAGACAAAGAAAGAATCTTAAAGGCAGCAAGAGAGACAAAAATTTACCTATAAGGGAGCTCCCATTGGACTATCAACTGATTTCTCAATAGAAATACTTCAGGCCAGAAGGGAGTGGCATGAAGTATCTATAGGTATAAAAGCCTAAGCGACCAGAATGCCAGAACGACTGGAATGACCAGAACGACTTCTTTGCTATGACACACACTGACCACTAGCGGGCAGACACTCAATGCATGAGCTACCCCCTGGTGGTCAGTGTGCTCCCATAGCCAACTTCCTGTGGCAGGCCAACCTCCCCTTGACCCTCCCCATGCTGGCCAACCTCCTGCGGTCCCTCCTCCTGCCCAGGAGGCCCTGGCCAGCAGCCAGCAGCTGGCAGGAAGGCCCCAGCTGGCAGGAAGGCCCTGGCAGGCAGCCTGAAGGAAGGCCCCGATTGGCCCTGATTGCTGGCAAGGCCTAGGGACCCCACCTGGGCATGAATTTCATGCACCGGGCCTCCAGTAAAAAGTAATAAAAATCAAGGAACTTAATCCAAGAATACTCTATCCATCAACTCTATCATATAAAATAGGAGGGAAAATAAAGAGCTTCCCAGACAAAAAAAGAAAGGCTAAAGGAGAACATTACCACCAAGCCAGAATTGCAAGAAATGCCAAAGGGGATGTTTAAAGAGAAGAAAATGAGAGAGAGAGAAAAAGGAATAAAGGTATAAAGGAAACAAAAGGTGTAATTACCTATCACATATAACCTTCAATGTGCTAAATACTCCAATGAAAAGACATAGGTTATACAGTGCTAAAGGGATCAATTCAACAAGAAAATATAACCTTTGTTAACATATATGCACCCATTACAGGAATATATATATACACTCTTAAGGGACTTGACTTTAAGGGAGCGACATAGTCATAATTGGGGCTTTCACATCCTACTGACATCACTGGACAGATCTTCAAGAAAAAAAAATATCAACAAGGAAATAGTGCTCTTAAATGACACACTAGATCACTTGAATTAAATTGATATTTACAGAAAATTTCATCCAAAAGATGCAAAATATATATTATTTTCATATGCACATGGATAATTCTCAATAATAAACCATGTTAGGACACAAAATAAGCCTTAACAAATTCAAGAAGATAAGCATCTTCTAAAATCACAATGGCTTGAAACTAGAAATCAACTACAATTAAAAACACTCAAAAAATTCAAACATATGGAAGTTAAATAGCATGTTTTTAAACAATTAATGGGCTACTACTGAGATTAAGGAAGAAAGTAAAAACCTTCTGAAAACAAATGACTATGAACACACAACAACCCTAAATATATGGGACACACTGAAAGCAGTCCTGAGAGGGAATTTCATAGCATTACAGGCCTACATAAAAAAAAGATAAACTCAAACAATCTAACCTTACAATTAAAAGAATTTCAAAGAGAACAAGAAAAGCCCAGAGTAAATAGAAGGAAGAAAGGAAGGAAGATTACAGTGGAAATAAATGGCATAGAGACTAAAAAGATTAATGAAACCAAGAATTGGTTCTTTGAAAAGATAAACAAGATTGAAGAACCCTTAGCCAGACTGATTAAGAAACAAAGAGAGAGTAACCAAATAAATAAAATCAGAAATGAAAGAGAAAAAGTAACAACTGACACTATAGAAATACAAAGAATTGTAAGAAAATAATATGAACAATTATATGCTAACAAATTTGATAACCTGGGCAAAATGGATAAATTCCTAGAAACATACAATCTTCCAAAAGTCAATTAGAAAGAATAAAAAAATGTGAATAGACAAATAACTAATGGAATTAAAGCAGTAATAATAATAATAATTTTAAAAAAAAAAACTTCAAGCAATCAAAAGGTTTGGACCAGATGGCTTCACAGACCCAAGCTGTCAAGAACTAGGATGTAACCCTAACCTTCTATCTTATCTAATAAAAGAGAAACATGCAAATTGACCGAACCTCCACTACACTCACAAGCCATACCCTCAAGCCATGCCCACCAGCCAATCAGAGCAACTATATGCAAATTAACACAGCCAATATGGCGGCCGGCAGCCATGGAGCTGGAGCAAGCAGAAGGCTTGGTTGTCCCGGTGATGGAGGAAGCCAAGCTTCCTGCCTGCCCTGGCTGGCTGAGGCTTCTGCTCAAGTCAACAAAGTTTCAATTATAGAAGATAAATAAATCCCAAATACCTGCTTCCAGGCAGCCTCCACTGGGAGCTTGGTGGCTGGGGGCCATGGCCAGCCTGCAAACAGCCATCAGCCCCTCACCCAGGCTGGCCAGGCACCCCAGCGGGGACCCCCACCCTGAAGGGGCTGTGGTCGGCCTACAAACAGCCATCAGCCCCTCACCCAGGCTGGCCAGGCACCCCAGAGGGGACCCCCACGCTGAAGGGGCTGTGGCCAGCCTTCAAACAGCCATCAGCCCCTCACGCAGGCTGGCCACACCCTCATGGGGTGAGAGTCCATGCTGGGGGGCTTGGCCAGCCTGCAAACAGCCATCAGCCACTCACCCAGACTGGCCAGGCACCCCAGCAGGACCCCCTCCCTGAAGGGGGTGTGGCCATCCTGAAAACGGCCCTCAGCCACTCACACAGGCTGGCCAGGCACCCCAGTGGGACCCCCACTCTGATCCGGGACACCCTTGAGGGCAAACCAGCCGGCCCCCACCACGGCACCAGGCCTCTATCCTATATAATAAAAGGGTAATATGCAAATTGACCCCAACAGCAGAATGACTGGGAATGACTGGTCACTATGACACACACTGACCACCAGGGGGCAGATGCTCAATGCAGGAGCTGCCCCCTGGTGGTCAGTGTGCTCCCACAAGGGGAGCTCTGCTCAGCCACAAGCCAGGCTGATGGCTGCCAGTACAGTGGTGGTGGTGGGAGCCTCTCCTGCCTCCTCAGCAGCACTAAGGATGTCCGACTGCAGCTTAGGCCTGCTCCTCACTGGCAAGTGGACATCCCCCGAGGGCTCCCGGGCTGCCAGAGGATGTCTGACTGCCAGCTTAGGCTCAATC
>NW_005871077.1:9532931-9603671 GCF_000147115.1 Myotis lucifugus
GGGGTTCCCAGGCTGCAAGAGGGCACAGCCCGCCCTGAGGGACCCCCCCCCCCCCCGAGTGCACAAATATTTTGTGCACCGGGCCTCTAATATATATATATATATATATATATATATATATATATATATATATATATATCAAGTGACCAGAACAGCAGAACAACCTGAATGATCGGTGGGGCTATGACACGCACTGTGGCGGCCAACCAGCCCAATGAGGCCCTGATCGGCCTCTTCAACCTCCTGTGGCTCCTCCCCCCAGCTGGCCCCACCCAGATCATCCCCCCATCCCAATCAGGGCAGGATAGCCAGACCCCACCCATGCATAAATTCATGCACCAGGCCTCTAGTTTGATTATAAAGCTACCAGATAGCAGAGTCAATCAAACTTATGGAATCAGAGTAGATCCTATTGGGAAAGATCCAACTGCTAGATGTAAGATAGAAATCCAAGACCCTCCGAAAGTAGAAAAGGATATGACTTTCAATATATTTGAGTCAGAGCCAATATAATCTAATAGTGATAGTGATATAAATGCCTGGGTTAAATGGGTTAAATTTATAGTCCAGGCTTTCAATGAGAGCAACTGTTATGCATGTGCTACAAGACGGCCAGAGACACAGGTGACTCCATTTCCCCTGGGTTGAGACACTGATACCAAAGGAATGTATTTCATGCTGGCCTTATACCAAGATGAGGACACATGGGGAAATGAGACCTGTAAGTGGATATCTCTATTCTAAGAGCCATACCCTCTTTCTCCATAGGGAACATAAATTATTCCTCTTGCCTCTCTAGGCATGGGGCAGAATTGATGAGACCCATGGGAGAAATGGCAACTTGCACTGAAGTCACGAGTAGACCAAGCACTAGCAATCACTTGGCTCTCCATATACCCCAGGCAAACATATGGTGGTATTGTGGAAAAGGGAACCTCAGTAATGTACTGCCGTCCAACTGGACTGGGGCCTGTGCTTTGGTTCAATTGGCCAGACCATTCACTCTGGCATTTCATCAAAAGACTGGTCAGAATAGTCATAGAACACGAGGAGCAGAATCAGGATCTTTTGATGTCAATATTGACTCAATATAAGTCCTGATGGGGATCCTGAATGAATTTAAAGCTAGGAACCAAACAGCCCCTGGATTTGAGTCTGCCCTCTTCTGGTGGTCCACTATTAATAAAAGTATAGACTGGATTAACTATCTATTAATAAAAAGGTAATATGCTAATTAGACCAGATAGACCAGACGTCATTCCAGACGTCCTTCCTGACAAAGCTGGGACCCGGGTGGTGCTGACCGGGGTCCCAGGTGCCTGTCTGGGTGATGCTGCCATGGGTCCAGGGTGCCTACCCTGACAAAGCCGCCCGGGGTCCCAGGTGCTGGCCTGTGCAAAGCCGCCTGGAGTCTGAGGTGCCTGTGGCCAGCCCAGGCAAAGCCGGCCCGGGTCCTGGGTGCCTGCGGCTGGCCAGAGGGAGGGAAGCCCAGGTCCCAGGTGCCTGTGGCTGACCAGAGGGAGGGAAGCCTGGGTCCCAGGTGCCTGCGGTTGACCAGAGGGAGGGAAGCCCGAGTCCATGTTGCCTGCGGCCAGCCGGAGGAAGGAAGCCTGGGTCCGGGATGCAGGGGTCAAAGCAGAGGCAGTTAGGGGCAATCATGCAGGCAGGTGAGCAGTTTAGCATGATCAGGCAGGCAGGCAACTGGTTAGGGGTGATCAGGCAGGAAGGCAGAGGGGTTAGGGGCGATTAGGCAGGCAGACAGGCGAGCAGTAAGGAGCCAGTGGTCCCAGATTGCGAGAGGGTGCAGGCCCTGCTGAGGGATCCATCCCTGTGATAAATTTTATGCACCAGGCCTCTAGTAGCTATTATAATCAACAGAAATTTATCAGTGACACCAGCCAGTTAGGCGCCACTAGCCAGATGGTTTGGGAAAACAGAATAGCATTAGATATGATATTAGCAGAGAAAGGAGAAGTCTATGTCACGTTAGGTGGAAAAAGTTATACTTTCATTACAAATAACACAGCCTCTGATGGCCCAATTACTAAAATACTGCAAAGACTAATGACTTTGACAAATGAACAAGCTGAGAATGCTGGAATTGGTGACCCATTTACTGGTTGGTTAGGAGGATGGTATGGAAATTGGAAAGGCTTAATGGCCTCAATTCTAACATCTATCATCATTGCAGCAAGAGTATAAACAGCAGTAGGATATTATATTATCCCCTGTGTAAGGGGATTAACACAGAGGTTCATTGAAACAGCTATTAATAAGCAAATGCCCCTAACCTATCAACAGAACAACTTTCTATTACTAAAAATCAAATTAGACTCACCCTCTTATGATGAAAAAAAGCCAACAGGTTTTACAGATTTGAAAGACAGCTAATGAAGATAGAGTCAGTGTAAGAAAAAGGGAAGGGGATTTGTATGAGACATGCCTCTGATTCATCTTCATAGAAAAGAAACAGCATGTGGCCAAGAGGTTGTTGAATTTCCCCAGAGCAAACAGGATGTGGGGGGTAGGGGGAGGGTATGAGAGCTGTGTATGTGGCAGGTAACACATTTTCCAGCAAGTTCCCCTAGACAAAGGGAGGTGAAGGCAACCAGAAAAGGCCTAAGCCCATTTTTTTTTTTAAATACGCCAATAGGAGATAATAAAACCTAGGCGATGTTCAGGATAGGCTGCAAACTCCATAGTACTCAGCCAATGAGGAACTGGAGGAGGGACTTTCTCAAAATAGGATAAATATCACCTTGCTAGCTAATTCTGGTGTGCCTGTGACCAAAGATACCCGTTATTGAGAGCGTATTATTAAAAGTCTCATTTTCTCTATATTTCCTGTCTCTGAGACAGTCCTTTGAATTCAGACAGGTGAGCATTTTCTCACACATTGAAAAAAGAAATAGAGGAAGATTCAAACAAGTATAAACATATATTGTGTTCGTGGATATGAAGAATTAACATCATTAAAATGTCCATACTACCCAAAGCAATCCACAGATTCAATGCAATTCCTATTAAAGAAACTATAGAAATAATCCCTGAAAGTATAGTCTTGCAATTCCTATTAAAATGTTAACAGCACATATAAATGATCTAGAAAAAATACTCCAAAAATTTATATGGAACCAAAAAAGACTCCAAATAGCCACAGAAGACATGAGAAGAACAAAGTTGGAGGGATCACAATACCAGATATCTAACTATACTACAAAGCCATTGTATTCAAAACAGCCTGCCCTGACCTGTTTGGCTCAGTGGATAGAGCATCGGCCTGCAGACTCAGGGGTCCCGGGTTCGATTCTGGTCAAGGGCATGTGCTTTGGATGCGGGCACGTCCACGGTGGGGGATGTGCGGGAGGCAGCTGATCAATGTTTCTGACTTTCTGTCCCTCTCCCTTTCTCTCTGTGGAAAATCAATAAAATATATTAAAAAAGACACACACACAAAAAAAACAGCCTGGTACTGGCACAAGAACAGAAATATAGATCAATGGAACAGAACAGAGGCCCCATATATCAACCCACATAATTACAGTAAGTTAATCTTTGATTAAGGAGACAAGAACATACAATGGAGTAAAGGAAGGCTCTTCAATAAATGGTGTTGGGAAAATTGGACACATACATGAAAATAGACCACCAAATTACATCATACACATAAATAAACTCAAAATGGATAAAATGTTTAAATGTAAGCTGTGAAACTATGAAAATCCTAGAAGAAACTATAGGCCCCAAAATCTCAGCCATCCTAGAAATTAGTTTATGGATACATCTCCTAGGGTGGGAGGTAATCAACCAAAGACCTTGTATGCATATATGGGTTCATGGCACAGAAAGTGTGGTGGTGAGGGCCTATGGTAGAGGGTGGGGGTGTACTGGAGGGGATTAATGGGGAAAAAAGGGGGACTTATGTAATGCTTTTAACAAAAAAGATTTTTTTTAAATAATGTAAATTTAATTAATACTCAATTTCAGACTCCCAAATAATTTGACTCCCAAATAATTCCCTGCTTTGACCTATCTTATATACATGTCAATGTACTGTTTATTTTTTTAAATTTTTAAAAATATATTTTATTGATTTTTTACAGAGAGGAAGGGAGAGGGATAGAGAGTTAGAAACATCAATGAGAGAGAAACATCTATCAGCTGCCTCTTGCACACCTCCTCCTATTACGAGACTTAACAAAATTCATCACTGAGAACAAAAATTCACAAGCGTATGTTGATGAAAACATGGAGAGTAATGCTGTTGCAAAGTTTTTTAAACAGAAAAAATTTTCTGGAATGGCATCCCAAGTCCTCAATAGTTTGTTTTCGACACTTCTCTCTGGTACTCCTGTCTCTAATCGCTTTTTTCAATGTTTTCCAAGTCAACTCTTGTTACGGAAAAACTGGAGAAGAAACAAGCAACATTTATTATGCGCGGGCCCAGAGGAAAATGTCTCTCAAATTCACACATGAAGTTTCCCATATTTATATGATTTTACCTTTTTTGTCTCCCAAATATGGGGTTTTTCCAGTTCCCTTTGCAAGTTCTTAAAGGGCTCTATGTGCTGGCACTTTGAGACCTCCACCAAAGGCTTAGCCTGGTGCCAGCACTGATAACTTCGTCTGGAGAAGGTTTAATGGCCTCTCTGAAATGGGAGTAGTCTTATTTTCCTTATTATTTAAACCAGAAAGCATTTACAGAAGCCAGAAATAGCAGAGTTAAAATTTCAAACAGTAGTTTTTATATAAGATGGATGCTTCACTCTAAGGGCAATAAATTTCTGCTTCCAAATTGAGCTACTCTGAAATTCAATCAACTGAATTTCAAAGTCAGCCATGTCTATCCATGAAAACATTTGTAAGTTTAGTTCCTCCAGTTTCATGCTGTCTGGAAACCTCACGAATTTTGCTGTCTCTTCCAGTTCTCTGAATTTCGGAAATCTTGAGAACTGCTCAATAGTTGACTCGGTAATGTTTAAAAACAGCTTTTGAAGGCTTTGACAGTCTGTTCTGTCATCTTTTGGGAAGTCTTTTATGTGTCTCTTGAGGTTTGGGAAATATCTAAATCTCTTACCATCCACATCCCTCTTAAAGACTTCCAGTTTCTTTTCAAAAGCCTTTATGTAACCAAACATAACATCAAGTGTCTTACCAGTTCCTTATAATTTAACATTTAAGTCGTTCAAATGTTCACAAAAATCTGCAAAGAACATAAGTTTTGAAACCCACATGACATCAGTCAATTCTTGGTAAGAAACATTCTGGTTATTCAAGAAGAGCGTTATCTCGTTTAAGCATTCAACGAATCGTTTCAGAACCAAACCTTGGCTAAGCCATCGAACATTGTTGTATATTTTCAGTCCTTTATACACAGATTCTACCTCATTCAGTAAAACTTTAAATTGTCTTTTATTTAAAGCCCGAGCAGAAATGTAATTAACAACTTTGGTAACTGTTTGCATCACTTCCTGCAGTTCCTTCAGGTCAGTTTTTGCACATAAAGCCTCCTCATGTATGATGCAATGAAAACCTATCAGTGTAAGACCAACTTCTTTCCCAAACAGATTTACAAAACCAGCCTTCTCACCAGCCATGCAAGGAGCACCATCAGTGGTGAGGGACACTACTTTTGAAATGTCAATTTGTCGAGAAGAGAATTCGTTCATAACTGCTTTACATATTTCAGCCCTGGTAGTACGCTCAAGTAGAGTTAGAAGGGCAACCATCTCTTCACATATTTCATCACCTTTACAAAGTCGAGAAAAAATGGCCAGCCTAGATGATGATGTAATGTCTGTACTTTCATCAATACAAATAGAAAAAAATTGACATGAAGACAAATCTTTTGTTAATTGTTCAGCAGTATTACTCACCAACTTAAGTATCCTATCCTTAAATGTTTTCCTGCTCATGGACAAATCTTTAATGCATTGAATAATCTTTTCTTTTTCTGAGAGGGTTTCGTGTGCCAGCAAAAGTTACTGGCGTGCAATGTTTGGCACGCATGCCAGGGGTTTCCCACCCCTGCTATAGGCTAACAGGAATGTACCTTAGGGATACTGATTGACTAGGTACAGAGTCTCCTACATTCTTTCACAAATGGAGTTAATTATTGGCTAGCAAGAATGTGCTTTGGATGTCAGGTTACTGGCACAGATTCAGTTTGCTAGCCCCTCCCCCCCAAAAAATGTCTTATGTTTTCCATCATCCCTCCCCCCTTGATCCTCAAGCTGATTTTCAGCCTTTGGGATTCAATAGAAGACTCAAAGCTAGGGAGTAGGGTGTTCAGCAGCTCGAGTCTTTTTCATCGTCATTATCTAAGGGATTGTGATCGCAGTCCATAGATCTGGTCTGGAGTAACATCTGGATTCTCTCTATTAGCTGTTTCAAAACCTGTTGGATTTCTTAGAAGAAGGGAGAGGGAGTCTATACAGGTTTCTTTATTCCTGGCTTCAGAGCAGTTGGAATGGTGAGAAGCATGTCTCAGGGTCCCATCTATTTCTTCTCTAGTTGGCCCATCATCCTTGCTCTACTCATGTCTGTCTAACTGCCTAACACATCCGCTCAAGGATCCTGGATCTGAATCCTTTCAGGAAAAAAATGGGCTTTGGTGGGTTCCTCTGGCTACTTCCATGATGAGGAGGGATGAAGTTTTCTTTCAGAGTCAAGAATCCTTGCTCTCTGTCAGAGGGATGATGGGGCCCGGGCATGGAAGGAGGTGGGGTTGTGATCTGGTGAAGACAAACTATATTATAAAATTTAGTATTATTGAGCAATTAGAAGAGAAAAAGTTACAAAAAATGGTCTGGTGGAAGGGAAAGAAAACATTTCAGTTCTAATAACTCCTAATGAAGTAGAATTTTTCTCCTTAAAATCACCCTTATGCTTATTAAAGAGCCAAATTAAGACAAATTTATCTATTGCATTCAATTTGGCCTGATTGATTGCATAAACACAACAAGAATGGTAACTGACTGCCTTTGCAAGAATTTCATGATTGAGTCTCAAATGTGTTCCATAGGGCAGGGAAGCCAAGCCATCCATCTACTGTCAGGCCTCCTTGCAATATCTGCTGGGTTAGGTGAATTCCTCACTTGCAGCAGCTCCACCTGGGCCTGCGCCCTAGGCTTCAAGGCCCATCTCAGCAGCCCTCCTATTCATCATGGCCTAGAGTGCATGGGGGTTCTGCAGGGACGCAGAGGTGCCCTTGTTGCTCCCTTTCTACTCTGACCAACTGTTAGCTATGGCAAGGTATAGGCCTGACGCTCCAGTGCCATCCATTTTCAGGGCTACCAAGCAAGATACCAGGCTTTCTCCATGGCACTCTTATTGGCTTCAAGTTTTCAGAGTCCAGACAGGACTCTTTAAAACATGACACTCCAGTCAAAGTTTTCATTCAATAAAACCACTTTTGAAACTGGTCTTATTGAATTTATGCAAAGAAGTGCATTGTCATGATTCATTCATTAAGAATTACCAAATTTTGGAGGGATAATATAGGGAGAAAAATACAATAATTTACTTTAAGATCTTCTAATTTTTCTTGCCAGTCCTTTCCATGGACTCTTCAGAAAATGTAATATTTTTCCAAATGCATTATAACAAAACAGTAACTGTCTCCAAATGACAAGAATAAATTTAAAATGACATGGTTGTGGGTTTCATTGTAATGCAGATGACATGGAATGTTGTCCTTTCTGTAAAACCCAACATTATATAATATTATAACTATTAGCCACTAGCTATAACTGTATTTGACAAAGGTTCCTATGTACCTTCAGTATAAAACTTTCTTTCGTGAGAGAGAAAACAAACATTTGAGGCATTTCAGAGCCTACAGGGATGATCTAAAGCTAATGCTAGATCAAGAGAAAGTTTCTTAAATTTCAAACTCTTGAATAATTGTCAAACTTGATTTTACCAAAAGATTAAATATTAAAGTGTATTAGACAGGAACATAGGCTAGCAAACTTCAGTTCCTATGATTAAAAGATGGTCTTTCTATTTATTAAATACCTGATTAATATAACATAATTATTTTACTAGGAAAGAACTAACCAAATAAGGTTTATTTTCCAACTTCATGTGTCCTTGGGTATGGACAACAAATAACATAATTGGATTTCTCCCATCAGTCTCCCTGTGTACTTTGGCATAAGCTATTTACCCTCTGTTTAGGGAGGCAAAATGCACATCACTGACTCTTAAATGTCCTCAGTTTATGGAAGACAAAGTTTTCTAGATGGTTGCAAAGTGCTGTTTTAATATCTCAAGTTTCCCTGTTCTGTTTGTCCTGGCTTACTGTCCTGTATCATTTAATCAATTTCCTTTTAACATTTCTTTTTATAAACTTCTCATAACTTCCACAGACATTCTTACAACTTTCATAAATAACCACCTTTAGAAACCACCTTCTTTTTCTTTCAAAATGCATATCCAATAACAACAGACCCCACAGAAATACAAATGATTGTTAAAAAATACTATGGACTACTCTACTCCAACAAACTAGACAACATGGAGGAAATGGACATATTCCTAGAAAAATACAACATTCCAAAACTCAATCAGGAAGAATCTAAAAATCTCAACAAGCCAATAACTATGGAAGAAATTGAAGAAGTCATCAAAAAGCTTCCAGCAAACAAAAGCCCAGGACGAGACGGCTTCTCAGGGGAGTTTTACCAAACTTTCAAGGAAGAACTAAAACCTATCCTCCTCAGACTACTACAAAAAATCCAAGAGGAAGGAACACTTCCCAGCTCATTCTATGAAGCCACCATCACCCTAATACCAAAACCAGGTAAAGACAACACAATGAAAGAGAATTACAGGCCATATTCCCTCATAAACATAGATGCCAAAATCCTCAACAAAATCTTAGCAAATCGGATCCAGCAGTACATCAGAAAGATCATACACCATGACCAAGTAGGATTGATCCCAGGGATGCAAACATGGTACAATTTCCGCAAATCAATAAACGTGATACACCACATAAACAAATTGAAAGAAAAAAACCACATAGTCATATCAATTGATGCAGAAAAAGCATTTGACAAATCCAACACCCATTTTTGATAAAAACTCCCAGCAAGGTGGGAATAGAAGGATCATACCTCAACATAATAAAAGCCGGAGAAACCAAGATGGCAGCATAAGTAAACACTGGAAATTGCTGCCTCCCACAACAACTTCAAATATACAACGAAAAGACAAAACAGACATCATCCAGAACCACAGGAAGGCTGGCTGAGTGGAAATTCTACAACTAGAAGGAAAGAGGAAAGCACACTGAGACTCTGAGGAGCTGCGGAAGTAAAGTGCAGAGGTACGGAGGCGAGAGCGCACACAAAAAGGGGCTGGCACCTGAGGGCGCGGCTGTCTTTTTGAATCAGGAGGGAGTCACAAGATCCTGACTGCTATGAACTCCAGTTCCGGGAAGTCTCTGGAGACCCAGGACTCATAAGGGGAGAAACTGGACTGTCTGGCAGCAGGCAGAACTCAGAACTTGAGGGCGGCTTTCCCTCAGAGATGTTTGCAGCAATTACCGGGACACTGAGACAAGGGGCCCCTTAGGGCAGGGCTGAGGATCAGCCATAGCTGCTTGCTCCATCCTGTTGATTCCCTGAGACCCTGCCCCACCCAGGCTGCGGAAGAGGCTTCTGCATATGAATGCCCTGACCCTTTGCAATCTGGAAAATACCTAACAAATTGCAGCTGGGCCAGACAGAACCAGAACTTCCAGGAGAAGGCCCAAGGCCCCACAGCAACTTGCATTGCTTCACAGCTGGGCCTCATCTGGGGACCTCCAAATCCCGAAAAAGGAAGGGGAATCTTCAGATCTCTTCATAGCTCCTGCTGGGTAGCCTCAGGCAGAGGCTAATTTAGCACCTCCTTAGATCCAAGAGCCAGTGTACCCAGTGGTCAGAGTGGGACCATCCAGATTACAACTCCTCAGATCCATAAGGGACACACTCAGCGGCAGACTCAGTGAGCACCAAAGCCCCACTGAAGCAAGTCTTGCCCCATAGGATGTCTTCAGCACAGAAGTTCTCCCACCGTAGACACAGCTGATTCTCACAGCCAATTGGACTGGAGGTCAAATCCTCCCAGTGATACCTACAACAATCAAGGCTTAACTATAACAAGACTACAACATGACTGAGCACAAAGCCCACAAAGGGGTGCACCAACAGTGTCCACCTCAGGTAATTGGGGAGGCTGAGCCACTGGGCCCTATAGGACACCTAGCACACAAAGCCACTCTACCAACACAGGGAAGCATAAAAAATGCTGAGACAAAGAAACAGGTCACAAATGACAGAAATGGAGGAAAGCAAATGACTGTATATAGAGTTCAAAACCACAGTTATAAGGTTTTTCAAGAATTTTCTGGAAACCACCAATAAATTTAGTGAGACCCTGGAGGATATGAAAAAAGACCAACTAGAAATTAAGCATACACTGACTGAAATAAAGAATAATATACAGAGATCCAACAGCAGACAAGAGGATCCGAAGAATCAAGTCAAATATTTAAAATACGAAGAAACAAAAAATACCCAACCTGAAAAGCAAAAAGAAAAAAGAATCCAAAAATATGAAGATAGTGTAAAGAGCCTCTGGGACGACTTCAAGCATACCAACATCCGAATTATAGGGGTGCCAGAAGAAGAGAGAGGGCAAGATATTGAAAACCTATTTGAAGAAATAATGACAGAAAACTTTCCCTACCTGGTGAAAGAAATAGACTTACAAGTCTAGGAAGCGCAAAGAACCCTAAAGAGGACCACACCAAGACACATCATAATTAAAATGCCAAGAGCAAAAGACAAAGAGAGAATCCTAAAAGCAGCAAGAGAAAGACAGTCAGTTACCTACAAGGGAGTACCCATACGACTGTCAGCTGATTTCTCAACAGAAACTTTGCAGGCCAGAAGGGAGTGGCAAGAAGTATTCAAAGTGATGGATACCAAGAACCTACAACCAAGATTACTTTATCCAGCAAAGCTATCATTCAGAATTAAAGGTCAGATAAAGAGCTTCACAGATAAGAAAAAGCTAAAGGAGTTCATCACCACCAAACCAGCATTATATGAAATGCTGAAAGAAGTTCTTTAAGAAGAGGAAGAAGAAAAAGGTAAAGATAACAATTATGAACAGCAAATACATATCTATCAACAAGTGAATCTAAAAATCAAGTGAATAAAAAATCTGATGAACAGAGTAAACTGGTGAATATAATAGAACCAGGGACATGGAAAGAGAGTGGACTGACAATTCTTGGGGGGAAAGGGGTATGGGGGAGCAGGAAGAGACTGGACAGAAATCGTACACCTATGGATGAGGACAGTGGGAGGAGTAAGGGCAGAGGGTGGATTGGGTACTGGGTGGAGGAGAACTATGGGAGGAAAAAAGAAGGAACAACTGTAATAATCTGAACAATAAAGATTTAATTAAAAAAACATAATAAAAGCCATATATGACAAACCCACAGCCAACATTATACTCAATGGACAAAAACTAACACCATTTCCCCTAAGAACAGGAACAAGACAGGGATGCCCACTCTCACCACTCCTGTTTGACATCCTAGTACTGGAAGTATTAGCCATTGCAATTAGAAAAGAAGAAGAAATAAAAGGCATCTAAATTGGAAAAGAAGGAGTAAATCTGTCCTTATTTGCAGATGATATGATATTATACATAAAAAACCCTAAAGACTCCATCAAAAAGCGATTAGACTTAATAAATGAATTTGGCAATGTAGCAGGATACAAAATTAACGCCAAGAAATCTATGGCATTTCTTTACACCAATAGTGAACTTACAGAAAGAGAGACTAAAAAAAATCCCATTTACCATCGCACCAAAAAAATTAAGATACCTAGGAATAAACTTAACTAAAGAGGTAAAAGACCTCTACTCAGAAAACTACAGGACATTGAAAAAAGAGATAGAGGAAGACATAAACAGATGGAAGAACATACCATGTTTTGGATTGGTAGAATCAATATCATTAAAATGTCCATACTACCCAAAGCAATCTATAAATTCAACGCACTTCCCATTAAAATACCAATGGCATATTTCAGAGACCTAGAATGGACTTTCCAAAAATTCATCTGGAATAAAAAAAGACCCCGAATTGCTGCACTGATCCTGAGAAAGAACAAAGTAGGTGGGAACTCAATACCAGATATCAAGCTGTATTACAAAGCCACTGTTCTCAAAACTGCCTGGTACTGACACAAGAACAGACATATAAATCAATGGAATAGAATAGAGAGCCCAGAAATCAACCCAAACCACTATGCTCAATTAATATTTGACAAAGGATGCAAGAACATACAATGGAGTCAAGACAGTCTGTAGTGGTAAAGTGGAAAGAAGTTAACTAGAAGAGGACATTCTGCCGGGAGAAGGCGTGAGCCTGCAAGCGGGCCGCGTCAGAACAAAGTCTTGCACGCGAGACTTATTGTTCCAAGGCAGAACTTTCCTTAACGTGATGAATAGTCCATGAGGGCATAGAAAGTTCAGGGGAGGGTGCACTGCTGCAGGTGGAACGAGTCTTTGTATTATGTAGGAAATTAATAGTGTAATGTATAACTTAGCTCTGATGATTTCATAAAGCATGATTGTTAATCATTGTCACTTGCTGTACCCCATTGTTAATCATTGTTACTTGCAGCACTCCATTGTTATTTGCTGTGCTCACCCCCAATAAAAGCCATGAGGCATCAGAGGATCTTTGCTATTCGCCTGAGCGAGCGGTAGCCCTCTGCTTCTCCGTATCCTGTCGTCCGACTCATCTCTGCGCCTCCGTTCACCAAGAACATCAATATCTGGCGCCACGAACAGGGACCAGGGGTGAGTCTAAGGGGCGTGGGACCGAAAGGGAGATGCCAGCGCCGAGTACGCGGAACTTTCGGCAATAGAAGCAGAGCATGGGGACTAGCCCGTCGATGCAGAGTCAATATATAGATGTCTTCAAATCATTGTTAAAGAGTTCAGGGGTAAAAGTGAAGAATGAGGCTTTTAAAAAATTGTTTGAAGCAATTCAGCAGCACTGTTATTGGTTTAACCCAGAAGGAAAACAACAGTTAAATCTTAAATTGTGGAAACAAGTTGGAAGGTCATTAAGAAGGGCTCACCAACAGGGAAATGCTATAGAGGCTGATGTATGGGCTGTTTTTAATTTAGTAACGTTAGCTTTACAGCCTTTTCAGTCTGATTCTGAAGATTGTGAAGAAATTCCTATGAAGTCACAAAGTGCTGCTCCAGGAGCTGAATGTTTAAATCCTGAGCCTCTCCCTCCTGGGAAATCACTACCACCCGAGCCGCTCCCGTTAGAGGTCACTGAACCGAGGGAGTCAAGTAAAAGACAGAAAGCTAGGGATAAAAATGAAGTAGGGGGTTATGAAAGAATAACCTCAGCCAGCGATTCAGAGCTGGATGATTCATCTTCTGCTGGTTCGGAAGAGGATCGATGCCCTCGCCCTAAGTTAAGGAAAATAAGAGTGGCGAGAAGGGAAACAGAGATGAAGGAACTTTTAGGGAGTTTAAAAGAATTATTACTTACAGTAGTAAGGAAAAGAAAGAGAATAAAAGCCCTCAGGAGTTGGCTGCACCGCCGCCGAAAAGTGAAAATAAAGGGGCACTAGCCATTAATCTGACGTTAGCAGCTGAGCCTCCACCCACCTCCTGAGGACACAAAGAGCTGCTAATGCTCAATACCCTCAAGAGTTATATGTATTATTAATTATAATATTATATATAATTATATATGTTATTAATTTTTATATATTAATTAATATAAAATTAATTTATACAGATTATAAATTAATTCCTTATACTTGGAATGCTATAGCTAAGGCAGTATTAGCCCCAGGGCAATATCTGCGATTTAAATCCTGGTGGTGGGAAGAAGCCAGGAGAGTGGCGATGATTAACGCCCAAGAAAACCCACCTAGATGTAATTTTGACCAGTTAACAGGAACTGGAACACATAGTAGCTTACAGCAACAGGTGTGTTAGAGGATGCTGTTATTGCACAAATTAGAACTTGTTGCTTAAAGGCTTGGTCAAAAATAGAGGAGGCTAGCATCCCGGCCCAATCATTTTCTAAAGTTATAAATAATATTAATATAATAATAATAATATTATTATTAAAATCTTATATAAATAATTAATAATAATGCTAATCTTCTTGCTGATGCATTAAAAACTGCAATTCCCATCCTGCTAAATGCTATGGATGTGGGAAAGTGGGACATATGAAAAAAAAAAAATTGTCTGAAGGCAAAAGTCCCACAAGGGAAAGCTAAACATGCTCCCAGAGTTATTAATACAGATTATGAAGGAGAAATATTAGTTATGATGTCTGCTTTTAGTATTCTAAATATAAAGGCTGGAGAAAAAATGGCACAATTATTATTACTTCCCTATAAACAAATAGGACACACAGCACCAGTTAAGCGAACTGGGGGATTTGGTAGCACGGGAAAAAAGGTCTTTTGGCATACAGTTTTAGGAGATCAAAGACCTCAACTTACAGTAATGTTCCCAGAGGGGATAAAAATTACCGGCCTGGTAGATTCTGGAGCTGATGTAACTATAGTTTCTACCTTGCACTGGCCTTCATCTTGGCCAGTACACAAGGTGAATGCAACTTTTACAGGTTTAGGGACCCTCACAGAAATTTTACAAAGCTCTAATATACTTGAATGTCAAGGGCCTGAAGGACAAAAAGGTAAAATACAGCCATATGTTGCCTCCATTGCACTATCTTTGTGGGGAAGAGATCTTTTACAGCAATGGGGGGCTACAATTACTATACCTTCCTTACAGAAAGGTCATAGACAAATAATTTGTCAAGCTGGTGTTGGCGTCACTGACGCCAGTGTTCAGGACCAAAATTTATAGAGGGGGCCACTTCAAAGCGCTTCGCCCTGCCTTTAAAATGGAAAACAACTGAACCGGTTTGGGTAGAGCAGTGGCCCCTAACAAGAGAAAAGTTGGAAGCGCTCCAAATTATTATCAAAGAACAAATACAACTAGGGCATATAGAAGCCAGCTCTAGTCCATGGAATTCCCCTGTCTTTGTTATAAAGAAAAAATCAGGTAAATGGAGAATGTTAACTGACTTAAGACGGATTAATGAAATTATTGAGCCTATGGGACCTTTACAACCTGGAGTTCCAAATCCAGCATTAATTCCTAAAAATTGGCATTTAATAATTATTGATTTGAAAGACTGTTTTTACACAATCCCTTTACAATCTCAGGATTGTGACAAATTTGCTTTTACGGTCCGTTCCTTAAATAACAGCCAACCTAATCAAAGATATCAATGGCGAGTTCTCCCCCAGGGAATGTTAAATAGTCCTACTATGTGTCAAGCTTATGTTCATCAACCTTTACAAATATTAAAAGAAATGTTTGTCACAGGCATTTGTTATCATTACATGGATGATATTTTATTAGCACATAAAGAAAAATCTAAAGTAGATAGAATGCTGCAAGAAGCTAGAAAATTGTTTAAAGAGTATGGGCTCCAAATATCAGAGGAAAAAATTCAGCAAGTGGAACCCTGGTTATATTTAAGACAGAAAATTTCAGCAAGCATTATTCAACCTCAAAAGGTTCAGATTAGAAGGGATAGTCTTAACACCTTAAATGATTTTCAGAAACTGTTGGGGGATATAAATTGGCTTCAACCATCTATTGGAATCCCCACCTATCAATTAACTAATCTATTTCAAACATTAGAGGGACCCTCAGATCTCAACAGTCCTAGGCAATTGACTCCTGAGGCAGAAGCCGAATTACAATTAATTGAACAACAAATTCAAACAGGACAGTTAGATCGTATACAATCACTGCAGAATCTTAAAGTTTTAATTATTCATACCCCACATTCTCCAACGGGAATTCTTATGCAGGATACTAACATAATTGAATGGGTATTTTTGCCTAATAAATCCAGTAAAAAATTATCTACATATTTACAGAAAATTTGTATTTTAATAGAAAAGGCAAGAATCCGTTTGCGACAATTATGTGGACAAGATCCAGATGAAATAATAATCCCCTTTAGTAAACAACAACAAGAAATTCATTGGCAATTATCAGATGATTGGCAGAGAGCCTTTAGTAATTTTATGGGAAAAATTCATAATATTTATCCTAAAGACAAAAGAATACAGTTTTTAAAAAGAACTCAATGGATTTTGCCAAAAATAGTTTCTCCAACCCCCCTATCTGGAGCAGAAACCTATTTTACAGATGCAAACAAACAAGGAATGGCTGGATACAGTAATTTTAAAGAAAATAAAGTAGTGCAATCTCCTTACCAATCAGTACAAAAGGCAGAATTGTTTGCAATTGTTATGTTACTACAAGATAAAGACTCTATGTCTCTTAACATTATCACTGACTCTCAATATGCGGAGTTTACTGTACAACACATTGAAACGGCTACTATCTTTAATGATGGGTCTGACTTGCATGAACTATTTCTACAGCTTCAAACGCTCTTACGCCTCCGGCATAATCCTATCTTTATAACACACATTCGTGCACACTCTTTACTACCTGGACCTTTATCTGCTGGGAATGCTAACATTGATCAATTGGTTGGTACAGTAACCTCCGCTCAAAGAGAGCATAATATGTATCATTCCAATGCTAGAGCATTGAAAGAAAAACATCATATTACTTGGAGACAGGCTAAAAATATTTTAAAAACATGCCCTCACTGTCAGCCATTCCACACTGCTCACTTACCCATGGGGGTTAATCCCAGAGGAGAAACTGTTAATGCCCTTTGGCAAATGGATATCACTCAGGTGCCAGAATTTGGCAAGCTTAAATTTGTTCACCATTCTATTGATACTTATTCCCATTTCTCATGGGCATCAGCAATGTCCTCTGAAAAAGCTGATGCTGTTATAACACATTTATTAGAAGCCTTTGCTGTAATGGGCAAGCCCCGAGCCATTAAAACTGACAATGGCTCAGCATATTTATCAGGTAAGTGTCAACAATTTTTTCAACAATTTCATATTAAACACATTACAGGAATTCCTGGAAACAGTACAGGTCAAGCAATTATTGAACGGCAGAACCGAACCCTTAAGGAAATGCTGCAAAAACAAAAAGGGGGAGAAGAGCTGGTATCAGGCCAGACTCCCCGACGAAGATTATTAAGAGCTTTATTTACTTTAAATTTTTTAAATTTGAATACAGATACAGTAACAGCTGCTGAAATGCATTGGGGACATAAAAAGGAGGTCCCGGTAGAACAACCTATTATGTATCAAGATGTCACCACTAATCAATGGTACCCGGCTACCGTTTTAAGATGGGGTCGAGGTTATGCTTATATTTCCACAGGAACCAAGAAGTTCTGGACTCCTGACAAACGAATCAAGCTAAGGCATGGCGAGCAAGAGGAAGCGTGACGAGACGGAGCTGGAAGGCCGGCTTGCGCAGTTAACCATCCAGGAAGGACAAACAATTCGCACACAGTTGCCTCGCACCCGAAACACCCCTCCACCTACATGGGGACAGGTGAAGCGCCTATGCCAGGAAGGGGAATGCCTTGTGACTGCCCATGGAAGGCCCTGTAACTAATGACTCTAATTAGATGCCTGGACTTTTTAAAGATCGTGGGCCTTTGAAACCAGATGAAAAAGGGTCCAGTCCAATGGAATCAAACTACTGGAGAAATATCTTGTTTTAATTGTACTTTGTTAACTTGTGTAAATAACTCTGTACTTTTTAATCACAATAGAGAGAGCTTGTATCTATTGCAAGCCAGAACAGGAGTATGGTTACCTGTACAAATGGACCGACGATGGCAGGAAAGTTCTCTAGCTGGAGCTCTCCAAGCCATTGCGGAAGGAATATTAAAAAGGTCAAAAATGTTTATTGGCATACTAATTGCTATAATTCTAGGATTGATTGCTGTGACAGCAACTGCAGCGACAGCTGGGGTGGCATTGCAGCGATCAGTCCAAACTGCTACTTTTGTTCAGGAATGGCATAAAGATTCAAAACCGTTATGGAGTTCTCAACGGAAAATTGATAGTGAAATTAATGAACAAATAGCCGATCTTGAACAAACAGTAACTTTATTAGAGGACCAAATTGTGAGCCTGCAAAGGCGATTACAATTAAAATGTAATTGGAACCATACTGGTCTGTGCCTTACAATGAGACAGCTTTTCCTTGGGATAAGGTTAAGAAACACTTATTGAATCATGGCAATTTAACACAAGAAATTATTGATCTTCAAGATCACATTCACACAACATTTCAAAAGAGATTAGAGGAGGTAACTGGACAGCAAGTTTTACAAGGTCTCATAAATGAGATACAGAATATGAATCCTATTCCACATATTAAAGCATTAATGGAAACCTCCTCAGGATTGTTATTGCTAGTATTAATACTTTGCTTTGTTTTATATTTAGTCTGCAGAAGATCCCGTAAAGCCGCAGCAGTGAACAATCAACGCAGTGCTATTTTTTCTGTCATGAACTTGAAGCAAAACAAAAAAGGGGGAAATGTAGTGGTAAAGTGGAAAGAAGTTAACTAGAAGAGGACATTCTGCCTGGAGAAGGCGTGAGCCTGCAAGCGGGCCGCGTCAGAACAAAGTCTTGCACGCGAGACTTATTGTTCCAAGGCAGAACTTTCCTTAACGTGATGAATAGTCCATGAGGGCATAGAAAGTTCAGGGGAGGGTGCACTGCTGCAGGTGGAATGAGTCTTTGTATTATGTAGGAAATTAATAGTGTAATGTATAACTTAGCTCTGATGATTTCATAAAGCATGATTGTTAATCATTGTCACTTGCTGTACCCCATTGTTAATCATTGTTACTTGCAGCACTCCATTGTTATTTGCTGTGCTCACCCCCAATAAAAGCCATGAGGCATCAGAGGATCTTGGCTATTCGCCTGAGCGAGCGGTAGCCCTCTGCTTCTCCGTATCCTGTCGTCCGACTCATCTCTGCGCCTCCGTTCACCAAGAACATCAATACAGTCTCTTCAATAAATGGTGTTGGGAACATTAGACAGATACATGAAAAAAAATTAAACTAGACCACCAACTTACACCATACACAAAAATAAACTCAAAATGGATAAAGGACTTAAATGTAAGACGGGAAACCATAAAAATACCAGAAGAATCCAAAGGCAACAAAATCTCAGAGATATATATGCCAAAGCAATTTCTTCACTGATACAGCTCCTAGGGCATTGGAAACTAAAGAGAAAATAAACAAATGAAACTACATCAAAATTAAAAGCTTCTGCACAGCAAAGAAACCATCAACAAAACAACAAAAAAGCCCACTGCATGGGAGAACATATTTGCCAATGTTATCACCAATAAGGGTTTAATCTCCAACATTTATAGGGAACTCATACAACTTAACAAAAAAAGATAAACAATCCAATCAAAAAATGGGCAAAGGACCTAAATAGACACTTTTCAGAAGAGGACATTCAGAAAGCCAAGAGACATATGAAAACATGCTCCAAGTCACTAATCATCCGAGAAATGCAAATCAAAACAACAATGAGGTACCATCTCACCCCTGTCAGGCTGACTATCATCAACAAATCAACAAAAGACTAGTGCTGTCCAGGATGTGGAGAAGAAGGAACCCTTGTGCACAGCTGGTGGGAATGCAGACTGGTGCAGCCACTGTAGAGAACAGTATGGAGTTTCCTCAAAAAACTAAAAATGGAACTCCCATTTGACCCTGTGATCCCACTTCTAGCAATATATCCCAAGAAACCAGAAACACCAATCAGAAAGGATATGTGCACCCGTATGTTGATAGCAGCACAATTCACAATAGCTAAGATCTGGAAACAGCCTAAGTGCCCATCAGTAGATGAATGGATTAGAAAACTGTGGTACATCTACACGATGGAATACTATGTTGCTGTAAAAAAGAAGGAACTCTTACCATTTGCAACAGCATGGATGGAACTGGAGAGCATTATGCTAAGTGAAATAAGCCAGTCAATGAAGGAAAAATACCACATGATCTCACTCATTCATGGATAATAAAGACCATTATAAACTTTTAAACAATAATAGATACAGAGGCAGAGCTGCCTCAAACTGATTGTCAAACTGCAGCGGGAAGGCCAAGGAGGGTTGGGGGGCAGGAGGGAGGGGGGTAAGAGATCAACTGAAGGACTTGTATGCATGCATATAAGCATAACCAATGGACATAAGACACTGGGAGGTAGGGGGGGCCAGGGGATTAAACATTTAATAAAAAAAAAGAAAATAAACAAATGGAACTACATCAAATTAAAAAGCTTCTGCACAGCAAAGAAACCATCAACAAAACAACAAGGAAGCCCACTGCATGGGAGAACATATTTGCCAATGTTATCACCAATAAGGGTTTAATCTCCAACATTTATAGGGAACTCATACAACTTAACAAAAGAAGATAAACAATCCAATCAAAAAATGGGCAAAGGACCTAAATAGACACTTTTCAAAAGAGGACATTCAGAAAGCCAAGAGACATATGAAAACATGCTCAAAGTCACTAATCACCCGAGAAATGCAAATCAAAACAACAATGAGGTACCATCTCACCCCTGTCAGGCTGACTATCATCAACAAATCAACAAACGACAAGTGCTGGAGAGGATGTGGAGAAAAAGGAACATTCGTGCACTGCTGGTGGGAATGCAGACTGGTGCAGCCACTGTAGAGAACAGTATGGAGTTTCCTCAAAAAACTAAAAATGGAACTCCCATTTGACCCCGTGATCCCACTTCTAGGAATATATCCCAAGAAAACAGAAATACCAATCAGAGAGGATATATGCACCCCTATGTTCATAGCAGCACAATTCACCATAGCTAAGATCTGGAAACAGCCTAAGTGCCCATCAGTAGATGAATGAATTAGAAAACTGTGGTATATCTAGATGATGGAATACTATGCTGCTGTAAAAAAGAAGGCATTCTTAACATTTGCAACAGCAGGGATGGAACTGGAGAGCATTATGCTATGTGAAATAAGCCAGTCAATGAAGGAAAAATACCACATGATCTCACTCATTCATGGATAATAAAGACCATTATAAACTTATGAACAAAAATAGTTACAGAGATAGAGCAGCCTCGAACATACTCTCAAACTACAGCGGGAAGGCCGGGGAGGGTTGAGGGGCAGGAGGGGCGGGGGGGTAAGAGATCAACTGAAGGACTTGTATGCATGCATATAAGCATAACTAATGGACATAAGACACTGGGGGGTAGGGCAGCCCAGGGGATTGTCAAGGGGGGGGGAAAAAGGATACATATGTAATACTCTTTGTAATACTTTAAGCAATAAAACAAAGAAAATTTTTTTAATAAAAAAAATAAAAAATGCATATCCATGCCTCAGACCTTCCATTAACTATTTCTACTATAATATTTTTCTTTCTGTCATACCATCAGCAACTTTTGCAAATAGTCTTTGAATCTCAAAATTTTTAACCCACACAGCAAAATCATAAATCAGGGAACAACAAATTAAAGTCCCTAAAAGTTAGAAAGACAAGAAGTCCCCAAGAATAAGGTTTTGGCAGCTGTTGGGACATCCTGCAATCTCTGTCACATGTTCAGCCTCACTGCACACAACTGGGCTTCACCATAAGTGGGACTTCCCCCATATTTAAACAAATTAAACAACAAAGAGACATAAAACATCAACAAACACTCTCATACAGGTGTGCACAACATACTAAAAGTTCACACCAAGAGCAATTTCTTCTGTCCCTGGTTCAGGGCACTGCCTTTCCCCAGAATCTCAGCATGGATTATTTTGGGAGAATGTATTTCCCATCCTCAGCCATAAGCTTGGGGGCCCCTGATTTCATGGAGAGACATCTGCATTGCAGGCAGTGGTCTGGGCCCTTCTTAAAATTCTTCAGCATACATTCTAAGCAGCAGGTTTAGAGGAACTACTTCCCATGTTTTCAGTTAAACCATGTAATCCCTCCCAGTAAAAAGAGACACAGGACAACACACGCTAGCTTTTGCTTCACGCAAGCTCTCACACTCACATTCACACACCAATCAGTCCAAGTTTTGACTTCCACCCATGGAAAGTCCCTGAACCGAGGCAAATAATTTTCCTGAGTAGTGATCAGCTACTTCTTCTGCCCCTAAAGGCAGGCCTGAACTCAAACTGTTCCCCTGGGGGAAAACTCACCAGTCAGATGTCTGGTCAGATTTCTTGTCCTCCTTGGAGTACACTGAAGTGCCAGAGGGGGCCCCAGTCATCCTGGCCCAATGAGGACTGGACCCAGTTAATCACTGGAGGTACACCTTCCAGTCATCAGGAACTTAGTCGAGTGGGCCAACCCACCTGCTCTTGTGCAGTGGTGCCTCAAAGGTGTAACTTTGGCTACATGTTTCACAGTCAGGGAACCATTTTTATGTTACACAATTTACCAGGCAACCAAAAAATACACAGGAGTACTCGGAGATACAGGAAAAACCATTTATTTGTAGATGTACTATTACCGTGACTCAGGGAAGCCTGTTTCCAAATCCTGAGCAAGCCAACATGAAAGAAGCTTTCTCTTTATACCCTTTGGTTTCTTTGTCCCCCAAATATGTATCAGACTTCCGGTTCTTTCACAGGCTTTGCAAAATCCCTGTGTGTTGGGATGGGGGCCGTGAGACCACACCTAAAGGCCTGGCCTGGCGCAAGTGCTGATAACCCCCTCTGGGGGTTGTGTATGGTTCATGGTTTATGGCCTCTGTAAAATGGGAGTATTTAGGTAAACAGGTCTTGCAAGACCAGATAATTAAGGAAGAGGCAGTGACTAGACTATAGGCTAACAGGAATGTGCATTAAGGATACTGATTGACTAGGTACAGAGTCAGGCTGCTAGTCTCCTACATTCTTCCACTAATTGAGTTAATTATTGGCTAGCAAGAGTGTGCAGGTTATTGGCACAGATTCAGATTGCTAGCCCCCCAAAAATGTCTTATGTTCCCCATCAGCACCATTTCTCTCCACTAATACTAGCAGTGAATATTTTAGCAGCCAATCCCCATGTCATTAGTCTTGGACTGACTTGTTTGATGTGTGCAACAGGAAATATTTCTCTTTCGGAGAACAAGAAAAATAGGTTTATTTGTGTTACGCTGATTAATTCTTGCAGTTATTCAGTGTCTGGTAAGTTAATGTTCAAGAAAAAATAAACATTTTTATTAAAATGTTAATTTATGTTAATGATTACTCATTTATTTTATCCCTTTGTATTCAGCATGTCTCTATCAAAATAAACCTTCGTTTCTATTGAAGGTTTTTGGTTTTTTGAGGCCCACATAAACTTAAACCTTGTTTATTTGGTCCATGTTAGCCTTTGATTATAACATGCTTGCTCCAGAGAATGGCAGTTTTGTGTTTTTTTTAACCTATTTTTATACATTACAATCAAAGGAGGAGATGTAGGTGGATTATATGAAATCCATTGGTGATAGATTAGAGAGGCAGGAGAAAGCAAAGTGAGGAAACCTCTGGGATTAGATAAAAAGTAAAATGATAGACACTTCTTTTACTTAGGTGGGCACAGGATAGTTAACATGATAATGATACAGAATTTTTGGATTGGAACCTGGATTCTTTGTCCACTGGAGTCAAAGAATGAATCCATGGACAGAAGATGGTATAGCAAAGGTGGAGATTTATTGAAGAACAAGTACAGACTCCCACATGGGGAGAGGGAAAGAGTCCCACAGAATGGACTCCCACATGTGGAGGGGAAAGGGGTCCCACAGACTTCCTGTTTCCATGGTTTATAAAGGCTGCAGTTCTTGTGTCCTGATATCCCCTCTGATTGGTCAATATCCCATTTTGAAGTGGTTACAATAGTAACTCCCAAGGCCCTCCTCCCTCATTGTCCTCCCATTCCTTCTGGGCTTTCTTCCTCCTTCTTTATTTTGTAAATATAGACCTCTTAGCTACTCCCAGTTCCCTTGTCTTATGTAAATGTTGCTGTTGCCTCTCCCTTGTGTTATGGAAATGTAGCCATGCCTGTCTTCCTTGTGTTATGGAAATGTACCTTCTCCCAGTTTACAGCCCTGTGTTTTTTCTATGGACCCCAATTCTAAAAATTTCCTAAGCCTGCTTATATTCTCCTAAAATTCCTTTCAATAACAACAACAATGAAAGAATTTGTAATATCTGTCCTGGTGCCCATGACATTAGGTTGTGCCCTGAGGGGTCTGAAAAGAAAAGTTACAAGTTACCCTGACATTTCAAGGATATCTTATTGTAGATAGAAAATGACAATTGGCTCAGTTAAGGTAAAGAATGACTTTGTCAGGGAAGATACTGGCCTAGGACATGATTACCCACCATAACTGCTTTTAGTTAAAGTTTTAATTTCAGGTTATCTTTGTAGTTACTTTAGGTCTTAAAGTGTGAAAGACTGACATGCAGGCCTTCCCTGAGCTTGTCAGATTAGCATGTGGCCCCTTTTGTCCATACTTTAAATGAGTCACTTCCAGCATTTATCCCAGGAATGCAGCATCTTTGCTTTTTCACATAACATTGCCTCCAAAATGCTGTCACTGGCTAACTGCTTTTCCTTTTTTGTTGATTTGAATAAACAACAGTTTTCCTACATGTTCAGTTGCCTATGATCATTGCTTTGTGACCACTTTCACACCCTTAGCACTGTCAGCATACTTGAAGGCCTCTTTATGTTTTAAAATGTTGCTAATTGTCCATTTCACCAGCAACAAAAGCAAAACAACAACAACAACAAAACACAGGAAAATATTCACAGTGCAGTGAACTGACTGGCATTCTCTCCTTTGTGGCCTGAGAGACACTTTTTGTCATGCTGACATGTCAGCATGAAAGGGTTGTCAGGTTAGGAATGCTTCAAAAGGGAGACCCTTTTATCCATGAACAACTTGGTTGAGAACAGAATTGTTTTGAATTGGGAGGCATTGTTGAATTGAGGTTTGACTGTATCTAAATTCAGCAGAAAATCAGTTAGAATAAAAATAGACTTCACTGGATGCCAGAAGATCTATAGTGTGTCCATATATGAAGCAAGATCATGTAGATTGTCACTTCACCTAAAGCATAAGTACTAATCTATTTGTTATTAAACACTGCTTGTAATTTATACTGTAGCCTGGCATCCATAATTTATTTACTCTGATTAACAGCAAGGTCCAATATTAGTAGTGTTTCTTGGCCAACAATAGTAAAACGTCTTGGAAATATTGTTAAGGGCAGAAATACAATATTGGGGACTAGCTATAATTATACGAAATATTAATCATGCTCTGTTAACCATTATTGTTCTGTTCTGATTAGAGAAAGTGTTAGGTTTGATCAAGCAATTGAATTGATACTCCTCCCGCAGGAACTGGCTTTTCAGGTTATTTCACTATGGACATTCCCTTTGCTGAGACCACATTTTACTTGAGGTGAACACATTCCATTATCTTCCTTCCAGGTATGCATAAAGAAGTCTCCACACAGAAAAAAAGCCCACCAAAAGTCCTTTAAAAGCCAATGACTCCCATCACTGGTGCTGGAGCCATCCAGGCTCAGCCACCTGGTGTGCAGATGATTGAATAAATTTGTGATCCCTAACCATTCTGGCCTCATGCATTCCTCCTTCAGTGACCTAACATTTGGTGCTGCAATCCAGGAGGGTTCCACAGGGATGGGGAGCCATCGCTCCAGCTTCAGTCACCCCAAGTTTGCTACTCGGAGAGCAGTAGGCAGCGGCAGCTAGTCCTGGGCTTACCTCTGAATCCTACTGTGAGAGTGAACCAGCGAACTTTTCTGTCAAAGAAAAGAGCTAGCTGCCATCTTAGGTCCCGCCATTTTGATATGACCTTCAGATTCTTCAAGGGGCCACCATCTTAGGGTCTGCAATCTTGGTATGACTTTCAGGCTCTCAGGGGGGCTGCCATCTTACGTTCTGCCATACCTTCCCCTTCCTCTGAATTAGCCAACAGCGCAATAATGGGAATCCGAGCTTTGAACCCGGCCAATGAGGTCAGAGTTCAGAGTGAGGGGCAGGGAAGACCCCACGTCAGGAAGTAAAACCCGAATGAACTTCCCGTTCAGTGTGCTTTTGCCCATGATTTTTATCAGGTAGGAGCACCCTTCTGTGCAGAAGTATTTGCCTTGCTGATCCACTTTCCAGTGTTTGTCTCATTCCTGTAACATTGTTGAGAGCATTTCTAACACTACTGGGATGATTCGATTGCTGGTCTCAATCAGGCCTCCCTCCTTATGGACCCTCCTGAACTGAGGAAGAGGAGCCATCATCCTGGCTTTGGCGACCCTAAGTTTGCTACTCGGAGAGCAGTAGGCAGCAGTAGCTTGTCCTGGGCTTACCTCTGAAACTTACTCGGGTGACTCGATTGCTGGCCTTGATCAGGCCTCCCTCCCTTACCAGATCCCCCCCAGCCAGCCAAAGAGGACTGTGGACCAGGCATCTCTCCTTCTCCGTTGCTGACCCTCCATTCCACACTGGTCAATCTTCTCTAGGTGAGTGATGTTCCACAATTACCCTCATCTTGAGTCTTTTGCCCACTCTCTCTCTCACTGACTTCTCGAAAGTCTCTCTAGTCTCTAAAGTTCTAGTGCTAGGCCAGAAGACACTTCAGCCATTGGGCTTTGGGTTCCTCTGAATTGGGGACACCCAGGCCAGAGGGTCACTTCTCATTTCTTATGGTGATTTGTTTGGCAGCAAGGGCGCCTGCCTTAAACAGTCACCTTTGGATTTGTGGTCTGTCACTCACCCTTGCTCTCGTGGGCTACGCCACACTCCCTCTGCACACTCTCGGGGTAGATGATGCCCAACCACCTCAATTTATTTTGTAACACTGTTTGGCCACAACATAAACTAGATAATAAGTCTCAATGACCTGAAAACAGCACTTTCAACTTTAACACACTGAGCAATTTAGATAATTGCTGTCACTGCAATGGAAAACAGTCAGAAATTCCCTATGTCCAGGCCTTTTTTCACCCTTCAGTCCCAATCCTTTCTCTCAGTCCTGCTTTACCCATCAGATCTTTCTCCTTCACCCGAAACATCTTACCCCTAACACTTCTGATTCTGAATCTACTCTTGACCCAGGAGACCACCAACCTTCACCCCCTCCCCTCCCTCACTTGTAGTAGATTCCCAAAACCCAGACCCTCCTAACCAGCAACCACCTTCTCCCCAGCCCCTGAGAGCCCAAATCCCAAGAATACAAGCTCCAAAACAGCCGTTTCCCACCTAACACTTGCTCTCAGGCCATTCAAAGACCACCCTCCTCAACAGCCTCTTCTATTCCCACTCCAATTCCACCCCTGAGGGAGAGATCAGGAACTGAGGGCATAGTCTTTGTCCATGTCCTATTCTCTATGTCCAGCCTCACAAGATTGAGAGCCATTTCAGATCTTTTTCCACTGACCTGATTACCTTTACTAAGGAATTTGACAAACTTAATGACATCACTAAGGGCCCTGACAAAAACCCAGCTCTCTTTCTCTCCTGCCTCACGGAGGCCTTACAGAAATTTACCACCTTAGACTCCACCTCCCTAGAGGGAGCCTTTCTTCTGAACACCCATTTTATATCCCAATCAGCCCCCAACACACACCATAAACTTCAAAAAATAGACACAGGTCCACAAAACCCTCAAAAAGACCTCATTAACCTGACTTTTAAGGTCTTTAATAATAGAGATGAGAATACCCAAATGCAAAAACAAAGGTGAGATCAGGCCAAGCCTGAAGCCCAGAAGGACGCCTTCCAACTCCTAACCACCACCTCATGAACCCCAGACAAAGTGCCAGTCCTCCAATGACACAGTTGCTGCAGGGAAGAAACATCTGCACAGCATATGTTTCAAGGGACCTGGCGTATATGGCATACTGTTCTTAACATGTTTGCTTCCCTTCTTAGCGCTATGTGTTTTAACCAAGGTCACCTCTCCGAGAAAGGTTGTTTCCCCAGGTGGGATTTTCCCCTGGAGTTAGGGATTAACAGAACTAAGGAAGGGAATAAAACCCTTTAACTAAGTGCCAGACAGGTAATTAATCACTTTAACTATGAACAATCACTTAGGATAATCTTCTTCAGTTACTTCCTTGTAGCTTAACAGAACAATAGAGTAGTGACTTTGGAATGGAGATAACAAACGCCCTAACCTTTGGAATAGAATGGATAGGATTAAAATCAACTGGTATAAATACAGATGTAACAGGAGAATAAAGACCGAACCTGGCTGGAGAATGTGGCTAGGCTGCTGATAAACTGAATGCTGTCTCCCTGTTATTCCTTCTTCGCCGACTCCATCCACACCTTTGGGAACCCCTGGACCTGCTGGGGTTGGACCCTAACACTCCAACCAAGGGTAAGTCAGGGGCTAAGTCTCCTCCAAGCCCATGCTTCAAATGCAATAAGGAGGACACTGAGCCAAGTCCTGCTCAAACCCGAGACCCCTGCCTGGGCACTGCCCAAGGTGCGAAAGGTAAGGCCACTGGAAATCAGACTGTAGTCTGGCCCCTCCAGGTCGGACCTCAGCCACTCTAGCAAGGCTGCCCTCTGGATCAGGTTTGGAGCTCCCAGACCTCCTGGGACTGGCCACCGAAGAAGCTTCCAAGGCCCTGACAGGGTCCCATAGACTTACATCACCAGGACAGAGCCGTGGGTAACAACTGTGGCAGCAGGTAAGCTGATCTCCTTTTTAGTTGATACTGGGGCCACTTATTCTGCCCTCTCCAAATTCGCTGGGACCCTTGTCCACTCTTCAGTCTCTATTATGGGAGTTTACAGATGAGTCTCACAGCCATTAGCCACCTCACCTCTACACTGCATCTTACTAGATACCCCCATTCACTCTTTCTCATTCTACCTCAGTGCCTGGCCAGAGCTACCATGCATTCCCTCATAAAACCCAGTTGTCCCAAACCACAGTTATCTACCTCCATTTCACTCTCTCACCCTACAAGGCCGAGCCATTCCGTGGACTGTAAACACCTTATCTCCTTATCTCCTCCAGTATTGTCCCCTCTGAACAAGAAATTTTCTCCTTTCTCAGGCTCACTGGGTACTCTTGTCTCTGGGTTCACAATTTTAGTCTTCATGCAATTCTCCTCTATGACATGACATGGCGAAGAGACCCCTCACTGACTTTAGATCCCAACGCCAACATTCTCACCCCTTTAATGCTCTGAAAACTGCTCTGACCTCAGTGCCTTCTCACCCCCACCCCACACCCACCTTTCCCAAAAAACAACTTTTTTTACTGCACGTGCTTACTTAACAATCAGGCTATTATCCGAAATTAAGCTCATTATCTCCCAAACCTTAGCATGCTATCTCTAAGGAAAAATCTGGCAGTTTTGAATCCAAGTGGCTAGAGGCCTGGGACCAGGCTGTGGGATCTGCTCCCTCCTCCCCTCACCTTTTCTCCAGCCTCATATACCTATACATAATTTTCCAAAGTTTTTATTAACTTAAAGACTTTGAAGCATTGCTGGGTTAAATGATAAACATCTAAACATTTTAAAATAGCATACAATACTGAAACATTGATTGCTAGACACGTGTTAATTCTCCTGCTCTTAGTTGTTATTACAGAGGGTCTCTTGTACTTTGTTGATGTATATTTTAAAAGTAAGAGTGTACTTAAAGTGTGTTCATAAATGTTAATCTAAGAAATGTTGGCTGTTTACTACTTGGTTATCATTGAAAAATTAAGGTTTCTAAGAGTGAAGAAGTCTAATACATTTTACTTTTTAAAACTTTTTTGTTGATATTATTACAAATGTCCCTCTTTTTTCCCCCCATAGCTCCTGGCCACCTAGTTCCCACCCCACCCCAGGCCCTTGCCACCCTGTTGTCTGTGCATAGGTACCACATACATGCATATAGACGTTTTTCTAATCTCTTCCCAAACCCCCCTAGACCCACTTCCCTCTGAGAATCGTCAGTCTGTTCCATTTCCATGCCCCCAATTCTATGCCATTCATCAGTTTATTCTGTTCACCAGATTTTTTATTCACTTGATTTTTAGATTCACTTGTTGATAGATATGTATTTGTTGTCACTTTGTTGTTCATAATTTTTTATCTTTACACTTTTCTTCTTCTTCCTCTTCTTAAAGAATACCATTCAGCATTTCACATAATACTGGTTTGGTGGTGATGAACTCCTTTAGCTTTTTCTTATCTGTGAAGCTCTTCAGCTAACCATCAATTCTAAATGATAGCTTTGCTGGGTAGAGTATCTTTGGTTGTAGGTTCTTGCTATTCATCACTTTGTATATTTCTTGCCACTCCTTTCTGGCCTGCATAGTTTCTGTTGAGAAATCAGCTGACAGTCATATGGGTACTCTCTTGCAGGTAACTAACTGCTTTTTTCTTGCTGCTTTTAAGATTCTCTCTTTGTCTTTTGCCCTTGGCATTTTAATTATGATTTATCTTGGTGTGGTCCTCTTTGAATTCCTCTTGTTTGGGGTTCTCTGCACTTCCTGGACTTGTAAGTCTATTTCTTTCACCAGGTAGGGAAAGTTTTCTATCATTATTTCTTCAAATGGGTTTTCAATATATTGCTCTCTCTCCCTTCTTCTGGCACTCCCATAATTTGGATGTTGGTATGCTTGAAGTTGTCTCAGAGGCTCCTTACATTATCTTCATATTTTTGGATTTTGTTTTCTTTTTGCTCTTCTACTTTGATGTTTTTTGCTTCTCCGTATTTCAAATCATTGACTTGATTCTTGGGATCCTCTAGTGTACTGTTGAATCCCTGTATATTATTCTTTATTTCAGTCAGTGTATACTTAATTTCTGACTGGTACTTTTAAATTTTTTTTTGGCATTCTCACTAAGATCCTTGAAGGTCTCACTAAGTTCCTCAGAGGTTTCTTCTTTACCTCTCTAGTTGTAGTGCTTCCACTCAGCTAGCTTTCCCACAGTTCTGGATGATAGTTGTTCTGTATTTTAGTTGTAATTTTGATGTGGTTGTGGGAGGCAGCAAGTATAGGTGCTTGCCTATGCCACCATCTTGGTTCCTCTCTCTAATACATTTAAGAGAAAATATCTGTACAAGTTGTTGAAGGTATGACAGAAAGAAATAATATCAGTATAAATACTTAATGGGAGGTATGGAGGATGGTTATGCATTTTTGAAGGACATAGAAAGAAGTTTTGAAGGCTAATTTGAAAGTGTAAAATATGTGAAGGTTGCGTATGTAAAGAGAAGGGAAAGAGAAATGTTGAAAGAAAGAAATAAGTTCTAAAGTTACTTGGTAAGTTAGCTTTTCACAATATAATCAAAGTCTCATATAAAAGTCTCATTTATATGAGAAGCCAATATTTTATGAGCAATTGGTTCTAGTAAAGTCCAAAGTAAAATTTGCATATATATGCAAATGAGCACTAGCCAAAAAGAATGCTGTTTAGAAGTAAATTTAAGCTTAAAAAGAAGGAATTTAAAAATCTCTTCCACTACTATTTGCAGAGTAAAGTAAAAGTTATTACTCAAGCATTAAATCTCACCATTAATGAGACACCATAAGTAAAAAGAAAGTTTCTTTTACTTAAGATGTACTAATCGCAGTATTGGCCAGCATGTCTCTATCCTACCTGTTTTTTGGATGGCAACCAAATTGGTTGCTCTGTTTGAAAGAAAGTAAAAGTCTTTAATGTAGCAATTTGAGGTTTAAAAGTAAAAGCAGCAAGGGTTAAGGTTCAGTAAAATAAGTTAAGCCAGCAATTGGGAGATTACAACCTCAGCAAATTTAAAGTACTAAATTTGGCTGGTCTCAGTGCAGTGGTGTCCTACAACTAATTGATCACAGCCATTCTGTCTTACTTCTTATCCAACCATCCAGGCCCCTGGCCTCAACTGATCCTTTCTCTTTTCCCTTGGATAATAGCTCATTCTAGCATTCCCTCCCACTTTCACTGCAATAAACTCTCAACCACTCCTCTGTCACCCCTTATTGGTAGTGCCATGGTGACTACCCTCTCAGCTTGGAGCATGGAACTGGGAAAGGGAATCTTATACCCTTTAGTCCACCTCTTCTCCTTACACCTTTCAGCTTGTCTCCATGATCAGGGATTTTTCTTCCTCTGTGGGGAAAACACATACATCTTTCTCCCCATCAGCTGGACAAGAACTTGTACTCTTGTCTCTCACCCAATGTAGATGTAGCCCCCAATAATCAGTCTTTACCTGTCCCCATAACCCATCATATCTGACACAAAAGAGAAGTTCAGATAATCCCTCTCCTAATAACCCTGGGCATCACAGCAGAAGTTGGAACTGCCATAGGGAGCTTAACCACTGCTCTACCTATTTTGAAACCCTGTCTTAGGACCTACAAGAAATCTGTGGATGCCCAGCAAGGAGAAAAACTGGGAAAACAAGAACCTCACCCCCAGGGTAACCTATTCTCCCCTTTCATATCACTAGTCAGTCAACTGAGACCCCTAATCTCCCCCCCTCCCCAAAGGTAACATCTAGGTCTCAGTTGTCTTTCAGCTCCAGGCCCAGAAAAGCAGCAAAACCACACAAGTGATACTGTGGCAGCCTCTGCACCAGCTTTTACCTCCCAAGTCACTCAACAGAACCACTTTGAGACTTCACAAACCAGTCTCTTGGGGAAATCATGCTGCTGCACCCCTCTTCCAGCCCACTACTATAAAAAAGTCCATCCCCCTGTGATCTCAACATCCCACCTCAGCAGGAAGTAACTATGCAAGATATGACCTTCATCCCTAGTCCATAAAACAAAAAGGCTGGAATGTTAGGTTTGATCAAGCAATTGAATTGACACTCTTCCCCTAGGAACTGCCTTTCAGGCTATTTCACTATAGACATTCCCTTTGTTGAGACCACATTTCACTTTCGGTGACCACATTCCATAATCATCCCTCCGGGTATGCATAAAGAAGTCTCCAACCAGAAAAAAGCCCACCAAAAGTCCTTTAAAAGCTGCTGACTCCCATCACTGGGTACTGGAGCCATCCAGGTTCAGCCACCTGGTGTGCTGATGATTTAATAAATTCATGATCCCTCACCATTCTGGCTTCGTGTGTTCCTCCTTTGGTGACCTAACAGAAAGCACATTCTAACCTGGTGAGAGTTGTATGCCCTGGGACATTGGAGCTAACATCAGAATGCAGTCTGTCCTCCTTTCCTGCCTATCATTATGGAAAGATTTATAATCTTGTGGGTGAAACAATCTAGTCCCAGAGGCACCAACTCTCTGCAACTCCCAGCCCGCATTACCTGTAACCTGTAACCATTATACCCTGCCTACTTTCCCTTGCCTGTAATTCTTACTTTCCCATGTAATCTTTGCCCTTCTATCCAATATAAGCAGCTGGTTTATGGAGAGGGGTAGAACAGATTTTTGTGGATGACCTGCTTCTCTCCCATACTCCTGGCATGATTGGAATAAACACTCATATATGATTCAACTTTATCTCTGTTTAATTGGCTCAAGTAGTGACAGGCAGCCTGGACCCATTGATTGTCTGGTTACAACATAAGTAATATTAAACCAGATAAACCTAAAATAAATCCCAAAGGAAACCTTTTCATTCTCATAATGTTCATTTACACTTACATAACATGGAAATCAGACTTTACTTAAGGCAAGTAAGTGCAAATAAATTTCAAATTTCTATAAAATTAACTTAATATGATCCTCACCCAAGGATATGTTTTATTGATTTTGAGAGAGAAAGAAAGATGTATTGGTTGCCACTTGTATGTGCCCCAACTGGGAATCAAACTTGCCAACCTAGGAATGTGCCCACAACTTTTTGCTGGACAGATACTCCAACCAACAGATACTCCACCCAGCCAAAGCAATTTAGTGAGGTTTTAAAAATTTCATATACAGAGATTCCAGATGGCTGCTGATGAGAAGGCAAGCTGCAAGATAGTGTGTGAGTGAAAGAACAAAAGGAGAATGTGTGGATGTGTGGGGAGTGGCTGTATTTGTGAGTGAGAAACAGTTATATTCCACAGAATTGTTGGGGACTGCTGGACCAGGCTTCCCTGGCTGAGCAGCCTTTACTACTGCTGAAATCTCTCCCAAAGAGGTGACTCTGCCGCAGAGACTGCGTCATCTTGAAGAGGAGAGTGGCAGTGATCCATGAAAGGGCCGGCGGGGCACGTGGCCCTGCAGGCATCCGGCAGGGAGGACGACTGGCCGAGGGTCCCCCTCTCAGGCCCATGAGATGCCCTGGCGCTGGGGGGCTGCATCGCGGCGCCTCCTGGTGCCAAGGGCGCCCCGGAGCCGCGGGTCACCTCGGAGACCGCACGCCGACCGCCGATGCCTCGGGTCACTGGGGGTTAGGCGCGCGCGTCTTCCTGCCCCGCGGCGCAGGGCAGAGCAGGAGCACGGGCGGAAGGCGGCTCCGGACACGCCACGCTGCGGGCGAAGCACGGCCTCCCGGAGTGGCATGGAGGCCGGCGAGGATGCCCACTGGCGGGGCGCGTGGCTTGGGCGCAGCTCGGGGCCATGGGGCTGGGGCTCTGAGGCTGCGCGGCTCCGCTCCGCCTCCACCGCCTCCAGCGCGCCGCGCCGGGCTGACAGGCCGCTGAGAGGAGCTGCGAGGGAGGGACGAGCAGCCATGGCCGAGGCAGCGCCTGACCAGATAGGCGCAGGCCCGCAGACACCCAGACGGACCGGGCAGCCCTCCTCGGCCTCCAAGTCACTTTTGGGCCGAGCAACCGGGCGACCCAAAGGCCAGGCGGGGTGGTGGGAGGCCCGCTTCCTGGTGACGCCCACGGCGGCAGGCCTTGCATTGGAACCGAGTGGCCGGCTCCCCATCCATTAAGGGACCTCCATTTTGTACAGGACCATGTGCTCAGCAAAGGCTCCTTCCCGGAAGGAGCCTCTGCTAGCCACACCCACCATTTCTCTGGACTAACCAATGGTAATCAAGGGAAGTGCACGCCATCGCTATGACCACTGTGTAATGGGACACCAGCTCGCACCTGGACAATCGGCGGGGGGGCGGGGGGGCACAGCCCCCTCTCCCGCCCCTACTCCAACCCTCTATAAAACCCCTGGTTCTATCAGACTGCTTTCTCTTTTGCCACCTGCTGCTGCGTCAGTAAGGAAGGTAGGAGAGCCAAGCCCGGGCTTGAAATAAAAGACTCATTGCTTTTGCATCGGACTGGCTGGCTCCCTGATGGACTCTTGGGAATCTTGAAATCTGGGCATAACAATCCAAAGCCCAGCCTTACCTCAACTGGGGACCTCAGATTCCTCCTGGGACCCTACAACCACAACCGCTTGTATGTGTCCCAACTGCCTCAGCTGTGAACCCAGGAAAACCAAGACTACAGCCTCTCCCAGTGTGGGCACCTAGAAAATCTGCCCAGAAGGAGACAAAGCAGCATGAATACGCGGATGAGCCCTGTGCCTCCTCACAGAACAGAGAAAAGGAACAGTGGAATCAATTAATATCCACCTGGAATTGGTGAATTAAACACAGGTCAGATATCGCCTAGGGAAAGGAGAGATCTGTGATCCAGACTGGAGGGAGAAACACGTGTGAAATGCGCACAAAATGCACACAGTGAGAACTAAAGTCTAAGAGGAAGACTAAGCCCCACAAAATCTGCTGCAGCTGGGGTCAGTGTAGCCCTCGATGTGGAAGGGGGTCCACAGGGATGCTGGCAGCAAGGGACCATAGAAATTAACCCACAGCAGGCCTGGCCCCAGAAAGGCAGCCTGAAGTTCTACCAGTATACTGGCTGCAGAGTGCCAGGGGAAAAAGACACAAGTCTGCATGCCCTGTGGCTTTTTTTTCTCTTCTTTTTCTTTTTACACTCTTGCTTTTGATTGCTAAGTCCGGTACATAGGATCTTCCAAATAAAAAACACTCACCAAGATTGCAGGGGAAAGCTGTTTTTGTGGAACCTGGGGTTCAGAGTGGGGAGAGACGAGCAGAAAACCAGCTCTAGGGCAGTCTATCCCCCCAACCCAGTATTGAGTGCTTCAGGGAAAACAATCGCTGGATAGGGGAGGGGCCTTTTAGCACCAGATGTCAATACAGAAACACTGCCACCCAGGAGTTGTATCAGAAATTGACTCTTGTGTAACTACAACTAAAGGCAGACTGAGAAACAAAGAGCTCCCGAATGCTTGAAAACAGGATTGTGACTTATGACATATGGGAGAGGTGGAGCGCAGGGAACTTCAATACTGTGCTATCTGACAGGAAACAGACCTGCCAAGCAGAACAGAAGAGGAAATGAATGACCTTCACTACTTCACATTTTTATTTTTTATCTGTTACTTGAGAAACTAAATTTTTTTCTAACTTGATTTTACCTTTTTTATTATATTTTTATTTTTAATTATTACTATTATTATTTTACCTTTTTGTTAAGTTTTATTGTTTTTTATTCTTTATTTTATTTTATTTTATTTTATTTTATTTTATTTTGGGATTAGTGTTCTACATTCTATTTTATTTTTCCTTTATCGTTATTTTACTCTATCTCAATTTTTCCTTTATGCCAATGCTCACTTTCCCCTTTTACCCTGTTTCTCTTATCCTGTTCCTGCTTTAGTTTTTTCCCTATCCTTTCTTTTTACTCTCTGTTAAAAATTCATCTTACTCATATATCTAATTCTTGCTACCCTGCTCTAAGTCCATACACATTTCTCTCTTCTATTTCTTCACTATCCAAATTTTCTTTTTCTTGCTTTTTTTGCCTTTTTATTTCTATTTGTCTTCTTGTTGTTTGTTTGATTGTTGATTAGTTTGGTTTTTTATTGCTTGTTTGTTTTTGTTCTTTTTGTGTGTGTTTTTTTCTGTTTGTTTTTTTACTTTTATTTTTCCTCTCCTCACTTGTTATCTTCTCCTACTAATAGCTTAACTAATTCCAATCAAAAACTCAGGCCTATCTACTCTCTATTCTCTTTTTACAATAGTAAATGAATACATAGATAGATAGATTAAAGAAGGGGAAAAGTTATATATATATATATATTTATTTTTTCTTTCTTATTTTCCTTTTTTTGTATTTAGTTTTTTTGTGTGTTTTTTTAATTAAATCTTTATTGTTCAGATTATTACAGTTGTTCCTCTTTTTCCCCCCCATAGCTCCCTTCCACCCGGTTCCCACCCCAAACTCTCCCCTTACCCCCACCACTGTCCTCATCCATAGGTGTACGATTTTTGTCCAGTCTCTTCCTGCACCCCGCACACACCTTTCCCCCCGAGAATTGTCTGTCCACTCTCTTTCTATGACCCTGATTCTATTATATTCACAAGTTTATTCTGTTTATCAGATTTTTTATTCACTTGATTTTAAGATTTACTTGTTGACACATATATATTTGTTGTTCATAATTTTAACCTTTACCTTTTTCATCTTCTTCCTCTTCTTAAAGGATACCTTTCAGCATTTCATATAATATTGGTTTGGTGATGATGAACTCCTTTAGCTTTTCCTTATCTGTGAAGCTCTTTATCTGACCTTCAATTCTGAATGATAGCTTTGCTGGGTGAAGTAATCTTGGTTGTAGCATCTTGCTATTCATCACTTTGAATATTTCTTGCCACTCCCTTCTGGCCTGTATAGTTTCTGTTGAGAAATCAGGTGACAATCTTATGGATACTCCCTTATAGGTAACTGTTTTTCTCTTGCTTCTTTTAAGATTCTCTCTTTGTCTTTTGCTCTTGGCATTTTAATAATGATATGTCCTGGTGTGGTCCTCTTTAGATTCCTTTTGTTTGGGGTTCTCTGCGCTTCCTGGACTTGTAAGTCTATTTCTTTCACCAGGTAGGGGAAGTTTTCTGTCATTATTTCTTCAAATAGGTTTTCAATATCTTACTATCTCTCTTCTTCTGGAACCCCCATAATTGGGATGTTGGTACGCTTGGATTTGTCGCAGAGGTTCCTTACACTATCTTCATATTTTTGGATTCTTTTTTCTTCTTGCTTTTCCGGTTGGGTGGTTTTTGCTTCTTTATATTTCAAATCTTTGACTTGATTCTTGCGATCCTCTAGTCTGCTATTGGATCTCTGTATATTATTCTTTACTTCAGTCAGTGTATGCTTAATTTCTAGTTGGTCCTTTTTCATATTTTTGAGGGTCTCACTAGATTTCTTGAGGGTCTCACAAAATTTACCAGCGGTTTCTAGAAAATTCTTGAAAAACCTTATAACTGTGGTCTTGAACTCTATATCCAGGAGTTTGCTTTCCTCCATTTCTGTCATTTGTGACCTATTTCTTTGTCTCTGCATTTTTTATGCTTCCCTGTGTTGATAGAGTGGCTTTCTGTGCTAGGTGTCCTATAGGGCCCAGTGGCTCAGCCTCCCCAATTACCTGAGGTGGACACTGTTGGTGCACCCCTTTGTGGGCTTTGTGCACAGTCTTGTTGTAGTTAAGCCTTGATTATTGTAGGTATCACTGGGAGGAATTGACTTCCAGGCCAATTGGCTGTGAGAGTCAGCTGTGTCTACAGTGGGAGAACTTCTGTGCTGTAAACGCCCTTATGGGGCAAGACTTGCTTCAGTGGGGCTTTGGTGCTCACTGAGTCTGCCCCCTGAGTGTGTCCCTTCTGGATGTGAGGAGTTGTAATTGGATGGTCCCACTCTGACCACTGGGTACACTGGCTCTTGGATCTCTAAGGAGGTACTAATTTAGCCTCTACCTGAGGCTACCCAGCAGGAGCTATGGAGAGATCTGCAGATTCCTCTTCTTTGTTTGGGGTTTGGAGGTCCCCAGATGAGGCCCAGCTGTGAAGCAATGCAAGTTGCTATGGGGCCTTGGGCCGTCTTTTAGATGTTCTGGGTCTCTCTGACCCAGCTGCAGTTTGTTAGGTAATTTTAGATTGCAAAGGGTCAGGCCATTATTTGCAAAAGCCTCTGTGCACAGCTTGGGTAGGGTGGAGCAAACAGCTATGGCTGATCCTCAGCCCTGCCTTAAGAGGCCCTGGATCTCAGTGTCCCACGGTAATCACTGCAAGCACCTCTGAGAGAAAGCCACCCTCGAGTTTCGCCTGATACCAGACAGTCCAGTTTCTCCCCGTATGAGTCTGTGTCCCCAGAGAATCTCCCAGAACTGGAATTCAGAGCAGTCAGGAGCCTGTGTCTCCCTTCTGACTGAAAAAGACAACTGCGTCCTCAGTTTCCAGCCCTTTCCACATGCGCCTCCATACCTCTGCACTTTACTTCTGCACCTCCTCTGAGTCTCAATGTGCTTTTCTCTTTCCTTTTAGTTGTAGAATTTCCACTCAGCCAGCCTTCCTGTGGTTCTAGATGATGTCTGTTTTGTCTTTTAGTTGTAGTTTTGAAGTGGTTGTGTGAGGCAGCAATTTCAGGTGTTTACCTATGCTGCCATCTTAATTTTTGTATTTAGTTTTTTCTTTTCTTCTTATACACTCATTCTCTATCCACCTCATTTATACTGAATTGTGGCTACTTCCCCATTCATTCAATTCCTTAACCTTACCTTCTGGAAATAAGCTCTGCTTCCTCAGATTCATCATGGCGTTTGTTGTTTGAGGGATTGTAGATTACATATTTTGGATTAGTTTTTTTTGTAGTTTTTTTCATCTCTGGGTGTTTGTTGTTTTCATTTTTTTGGATTAGTTGTTTTATTGGAGTTTTCTCCTCATATACATATATTTCCTCCCTTCCTGCTTATTTTTTATTCTCTTTCTTTCATCTCTTACATTTTTTCCTTTTCTCAATATCATTTTTTCACTCCTTTCTATCCTCTGGCACTCTTTTCTCTGGTGGTTACCTTTATTTGAGGTTATTAGTATCATGAATACATTTGTGTTTGGTGCCTTGTACGTTATGTCGTGTTGTGTTTTATTTTCTTCCTTTAAGTCAATGCAGGAGAGAGAGCTACATAACCAGACATCCAGAGAGGAGCAATCAAGGGGAGACAAAGAAACAGCCCAAATATGAAAGAAAAGGAGGTATCACCAGAAAAGGAAATAAACGAAATGGAGGCAAGCAATATGTCATAGAAAGAATTCAGAACAATGGACAAAAGATTGCTGAAAAGGATGGAGGAGAAATTCAACATGTTTAAGAACCAAGAAAAATGAAGAAGAACCAAGAAGAAAGGAAAAATGACATCCCTGCAGTAAAGAACTCAATAAAAAGTATCAACAGTAGATTAGAAGAAGCAGAGGACCTCACCAGTGAGCTAGAAGACAAGGTAGGAAAAAATAGCCAAGCAGAGAAGCATCTAGGAAAAAAAAAATTAAAAAACAGGAGGAGAGCCTAAGAGAACTTTGGTACAACTTGAAATGAAACAACATATGCATAACAGGGGTGCCAGAAGGAGAGGAAAGTGAGCAAGGAATAGAAAACCTGTTTGAAGAAATAATCACAGAAAACTTCCCTGGTATAGGGGAGAAAAAACTCACACAAATCCAGGAAGCTCACAGAGTCTCAAATAAAATGAACCCCAAAAGACCGATGCCAAGGCACATTATAATTAAATTGGCAAACATCAACCACAAAGCAAGAATCTGAAAGGCTACCAGAGAGAGACAGAAAGTTACCTACAAAGGATCCCACATCAGACTAGCGACAGATTTCTCAACAGAAACACAACAGGCCAAATAGGAATGGAATGAAATATACAAAGTCATGCAAAGGAAGGGTCTGAATCCAAGAATACTGTACCCAGCAAGGCTCTCAATTAAAACTGAGGGTGAAATCAGGAGCTTCAGAGACAAAAAAGGACTAAGGGAGTTTATTACCACCAAACCAGCAATTCAAGAAATGCTAAAGGGTCTGCTATAAAAAGAAAAAATATGAAGGGAAAAAGGAACACAGGCATAAAGAAAAAAAAATGGTGACAAACAAGTACCTATAAATAATAGCTTTGAAGGTAAATGAATTAAATGCACCAATCAAGAGACATAGGGTAGCTGAGTGGATAAGAAAACATGACCCATATATCTGCTGTGTACAGGAAACCCACCTCAGAACAAAAGACTTAAAAAGACTAATGGTGAAGGGATGGAAAAAGGTTTTTCAGGTGAATGGAAATGAAAAAAAAAAAAAGAAAGCTAGTGTAGTAATACTTATATCTGACAAATTAGAGCTCAAAGTGAAGGCCATAACAAGAGATAAGGAAAGCCACTTCATAATACTAAAGGGTGCAATTCAACAAGAAGATATAACTCTGGTACACATATGCACCCAATACAGGAGCACACAAATACATAAAAAAACTTCTGAAGGATATCAAGGGAGAGATTCACAGCAATACAATACTAATAGGGGACTTTAATATCCCACTAACAAACACCACTGGACAAATCCTGTAAACAAAAAATCAGCAAAGAAACATCACTAGATCAGATGGAATTAATTGACATCTATAGAACATTTCACCAAAAAGCCACAGAAAATACACTCTTCTCAAGTGCACATGAGTCTTTTACAAAGGTAAACCACATATTGGGATACAGGCAAAGTCTCTTCAAATTCAAGAAGATAGAAATCATATCAAGCATCTTCTAAGATCACAATGGCATAAAACTAGAAATCAATTACAATAAAAATAAAAAAGATCAAACACCTGGATGCAAAATAGCATGCTACTAAACAATGATTGGGTTACCAAAGAGATCAAAGAAGAAGTAACTTGGCAACAAATTACAATGAAAACACAACATTCTAAAATCTATGAGACACAGTGAAATCAGTCTTGAGAGGGAAGTTCATAGGTCTACAGGCCTAACTCAAAAAACAAGAAACAATGGTAATAAATTATCTAACCCTACAGTTCAAAGACTTAGAAAGAGAGCAACAAGAAAAGCCCAGTATAAGCAAAAGGAAGGAAATAATAAAGGAGTGGAAATAAATGACATAGAGACCAAAAAAAAAAAACCAACCAACCAAACAAACAAACAAACAAAAAACAGTACAAAAGATCAACAAAACCAAGATCTGGTTCTTTGAAAGGATAAACAAGATTGAGGGACCTCTAGCCAGGCACATTAAGAAGCAAAGAGAGAGGACCCAATTAAACAAAATCAGAAATGAAGGAGGTGAAGTAGCAATACAATCCCACAGAAATACAAATGATTATGAAAAAATACTATGAACAATTTTATTCCAACAAAATGGAAAACCTAGATGAAATGAACATATTCTTAGAAAAATACAAGCTCCCAAAACTCAATCAACAAGAATCAAAAAACCTGAATAGGCCAATAACTACCAAAGAAATTGAAGCAGCATTCAAAAATTGTCTAGCAAACAAAGCCCTGGTACAGATGGCTTTGCAGGGGAATTCTACCAAGCATTCAAAGAAGATCACAATGGCATAAAGCTAGAAATCAATTACAATAAAAACAATCCTCCTCAGACTATTTGAAAAAATTCAAGAGGAAGGCACACTTCCAAGCTCTTTCAATGAAGCCAGCATTACCCTAATTTCAAAACCAGGTAAAACACCACAAAAAAAGAGAACCACAGGCCAATATCCTTGATGAACATAAATGCTAAAATTCTCAACAAAACTCTAGCAAATTGGATTCAGCATTACATTAGAAAGATCATACATCATGACCAAATAGGATTTATTCTGGGGATGCAAGGATGGTACAATATCCGCCAATGAATAAATGTGATACATCACATAAACAAACTGAGAGACAAAAATCACATGATCATATCAATGGATTCAGAAAAAGCATTTGACAAAATCCAACACCCTTTCTTGATAAAAACTCTCAGCAAAGTGGGAATAGAGGGATCATACCTCAACATAATAAAAGCCTTATATGACAAACCTACAGCCAACATCATATTTAATGGGCAAAAACTAAACTCATTTCCTCTTAGAACAGGAACAAGACAGGGATGCCCACTCTCACCACTCCTGTTCGAAATAGTACTGGAAGTGCTAGCCATAACAATCAGACAAGAAGAATAAATAAAAGGTATCCAAATTGGAAAAGAAGTAAAACCCTTCTTGTTAGCAGATGACGTGATACTATCCATAGAAAACCCCAGAGACTCCATCAAAAAAACTAGATCGAATAAATGAATTTGGCAATGTAGCAGGATACAAAATTAACACCCAGGAATCTATGGCCTTTTTATATACCAATAATGAACTCACAGAAAGAGAAATGAATGAAAAGAACAATCCAATTTACCATTGCACCCAAAAAAATTAAAATACCTAGAAATAAACTTTACTAAGGACATAAAAGACCTGTACTGGGAAATCTTCAGGACATTGAAAACAGAGATAGAGGAAGATATAAACAACTACAAGAACATACTATGTCCATGGATTGGTAGAATCAACATCATTAAAATGTCCATACTATCCAAAGCAATTTATAAATTATATGCAATCCCCACTAAAATACCAACAGCATGTTTCAAAGATCTAGAACAAACTCTCCAAAAATTCATCTGGAATAAAAAAATACCCTGAATAGCCACAGCAATCCTGAGAAAGAACAAAGTTGTAGGGATCACAATACCAGATATCAAGATATACTAGCAAGCCACTGTTCTCAAAACTGCCTGGTACTGGCACAAGAACAGACATATAGACCAATGAAACAGAACAGAGAACCCAGAAATTGTCCCAAGCCATTATGCTCAGTTAATATTTGACAGAGAAGGCAAGAACATACAATGGAGTGAAAACAATCTCTTTAATAAGTGGTGCTGGGAAATTTGGACATATACATGCAAAAAAAAAATGAAACTAGATCACCAACTTACACCTTACACAAAAACAAACTCAAAATGACTAAAGGATTTGAATGTAAGATGGGAAACCATAAGAATTCTACAAGACTCCATAGTCAGCAAAATAGCAGATATATGTTGCAGCAATGTCTTTACAGACACAGCTCCTAAGGCAATGGAGACTAAGGAGAAAATAAACAAATGGGATTACATCAAATTGAAAAGCTTCTGCACAGCAAAAGAAACCATCAACAAAACAACACAACAAGAAAGCCTACTGCATCGGAGAAAATATTGGCCAATGATATTTCAGATAAGGGCTTAATCTCCAAAATTTACAGAGAACTCATACAAGTTAACAAAAGGAAGATAACCTATCCAATGAAAAAATGGTCCAAGATGTAAATCAGGGGTCCTCAAACTACGGCCCGCAGGCCACATGCAAATACAAATATTGTATTTGTTCCCGTTTTGTTATTTTACTTCAAAATAAGATATGTGCAGTGTGCATAGAAATTTGTTCATAGTTTTTTTTTTAAACTATAGTCCAGCCCTCCAAAGGTCTGAGGGACAGTGAACTGGCCCCCTGTTTAAAAAGTTTGAGGACCCCTGATGTAAATAGACCCTTTTCGAAAGAGGACGTACAGTAGGCCGAAAGACATATGAAAACATGCTCAAAGTCACTAATCATCTGAGAGATGCAAATCAAAACAACAATGAGATACCATCTCACACCTGTCAGAATTGCTATCATCAACAAATAAACAAACGGCAAGTGCTGGAGAGGATGTGGAGAAAAATGAACCCTCTTGCAGTGCTGATGGGAATGTAGACTGGTACAGCCACTGTGGAGAACAGTATGGAGTTTCCTCAAAAAGTTAAAAATGGAATTCCCATTTGACCCAGTAATCCCACTTCTAGAACTATATCCCAGAAACCAGAAACACCAATCAGAAAGAATATATGCACCCCTATGTTCATAGCAGCACAATTTACAATAGCTAAGATTTGGAAACAGCCTAAGTGCCCATCAGCATATGAGTGGATTAAAAAACAGTGGTACATCTACACAATGGGATACTATGCCACTATAAAAAAGAAGGAACTTTTAACATTTGCAACAGCAGGGATGGAACTGGAGAACATTATGCTAGCAAAATAAGTCAGTCAGAGAAAGATAAATGTCACATGATCTCACTCATATGTGGGATATAATGATCAACATAATTTGATGAACAAGAATAGGTCCATCTAGAGACAAATGATAAGGGGGGTAGAGAGCAACCAAAGGACTTGTATGCATGCATATTAGCATAACCAATGGACACAGACACTGGGGGCTTTCCCTGGGTGGGAATGGCTAGTGGGGAGTGTCAATTGGGGAAAAAGAAGACATATGTAAAACTTTAGACAATAAAAGAAAAAACATTTCAGATAAATTGGTTTAATATTGCTCATTATATATACATTGAAAACATTTATCAAGTGTCTTTTATTTGGAAGACATGGTCTGGTCTTTGTTACTGAAGATCAAAAAGTGATTAAAGTAAAGTCTTTGATTTAAAGAACTCACTTCTTCTGTGACAAAAGCACAGAAACAAGTAAATGAAATAGAAAATGGAAAGTACTTTGTGAGAAAGACATGCTATGGATATACAGAGAGGGCATAATTAATTCTATTTGAAGGAAACCACAAAAACTTCTCAGAGCAAAGGATAACTGATATAAATGTTAAGGAATAAATAAAAGCCTGGCTGATGTGGCTCAATGGTTGAGGATTGACCTATGAACTAGGAGGTCAGGTTTGATTCCTGGTCAGGGCACATGCCTGGTTTGTGGGCCCCATCCCCAGTGTGGGGCATGCAGGAGGCAGCCAGTTGATGATTCTCATCATTGATGTTTCTATCTCTATCTCTCCCTCTCACTTCCTCTCTGAAATCAATGAAAATATATTTTTTAAAAAGAATAAATACAAGTGAATAAGTAGACAAAGAAGATTTGGGGATTCAGACAAAAGAACAACATGGGAAGTGGCTTAGAATAGTGATGTGAAGTTAAAGAATTTTTGTTTACTTGTTTGTGGGAGTACATAACATTATGGCAGTAATAAATTACATGTCTAGTAAGAGAGACAAAAATAAAAGCTCTATATACCATTTTAAGGAGTTTGTATTTATCTACATTTATAAAAAGAGAATCACTGAATACTTTTATAAGTAAAAGGGTCACATAATTAGGTATATAAGTTGAAATAGTATTTAGGAGACTGATTTGAAGGAGGAAGAGGATAGAAACATCATTAGGAGTATAAGGGGACTGGAAAGAGAAATTGTATTTGAAAGGCATTTTGATTAAAATAAAGAGGATTTGGTAACTGATTTATAGAGATCAAGACAAAAATAGTAAAGGATGGCTTTATGTTTCAGGAAAGAAAAGTGAATGTTTGCTTTTGCTGAGTAAGAAAGCACACCAAAACTAAATAACATAAAACAACAATAATTTATTATTGCTCATTAATATATTGGTAAACTGGACATTTATGCTGAACTGGGCTAAATATGGGGATGTGTATTCAGTCAGTTGCTGAGCCAGCTAGGGGCTGGCTGGTCATATACCATGGCCAAAGCTGAAATGGCTAGTTCTCTGCTTCACACACTCCGTTATCCTTCAGCAGGATAGACAAGGCTTTTTTCACATGGACTCTGGGCAGGATTCTAATACAGTATAAATAAACATGCAAGAACAATAAGCCTTAGACTCAGAACTAGCACAGAATCACATTTTATTAGTCAAAGCAAGTCACACAGCCATAAAACAAAATGTTTTTGTTGAAAAGAGCTGCAAATTCATATCACCCTGGATTACTGATCTAGAGAGGAAAAAAAATTGCAACCATTTATATAAACAATCTAATTTGTTGTTGTTAATCCTCACCAGAGGGTATTTTTCCCATTGGTTTTTAGAGAGAGTGGAAGGGAGGGAGAAAGTGAGAAAAACATCAATGTGAAAGAGATACATCAATTGGTTGCCTCCCACATACACCCCAACCTGGGCCAGGGATCAAACCCAGGTATGTGCCCTTGATCAGGAATCAAAACAGTCACCCTTTGATGCATGGGCCAACACTAACTATTGAACAGCACTGATTAGCATAACAATCCAATTTTTATCTAAAGATAACAATCCTTAGAGGAGAGAAACCAAGATGGCGGCATAGGTAAACACCGGAGATTGCTGCCTCGCACAACCACTTCAAAAATACAACTAAAAGACGGAATGGACATCATCCAGAACCACAGGAAGGCTGGCTGAGTGGAAATTCTACAACTAGAAGAAAAGAGCAAAGCATACCGAGACTCAGAGGAGGTGTGGTACGGAAGTAAAATACAAAGGTGCGGAGGTGCATGTGGAGAGGGCTGGAGGCTGAGGAAACGATTGTCTTCTTCAATCGGGAGGGAGTCTCAAGCTCTGAGCTCCAGTTCCGGGCGAGACTCTGGGGACCCAGACTCATACGGGGAGAAACTGGACTGTCTGGCATCAGTCGGAACTCGAGGGCACCTTTCTCTCGGAAGCTCTCGCAGCAATTGCTGGGGCCTCTGAGGGCAGGACTGAGAACAGCCATACTGCTCGCTCCACCTGCCCTGTTGATCCCCTGGGACCGCGCCCCGCCCAAGCTGTGCACCGAGGCTTTTGCATATGAAAGGCCCCGCCCTTTGTAATTTGAAAATTACTTAACAAACTGCAGCTACCACAAGGTCCCAGGGCAACTTGCATTGCTTTACAGCTGGCTTCTGCTGGGTAGCCTCAAGCAGAGGCTAGATTAGCACATCCTTACATCCAAGAGCCAGTGTACCCAGTGGTCAGAGTGGGACCATCCAATTAGAACTCCTCAGATCCATAAGGGACACACTCAGGGGGCAGACTCAGTGAGCACCAAAGCCCCACTGAAGCAAGTCTTGCCCCATAAGGGTGTCTTCAGCACAGAAGTTCTCCCACCTTAGACATAGCTGATTATCACAGCCAATTGGCCTGGAGGTCAATTCCTCCCAGTGTTACCTACAACAATCAAGGCTTAACTACAACAAGACTGTGCACAAAGCCCACAAGGGGGTGCACCAAGAGTGTCTACCTCAGGTAATTGGGGAGGCTGAGCCACTGGGCCCTAAAGGACACTTAGCACAGAAAGCCACTCTATCGACACAGTGAAGCATAAAAAATGCGGAGACAAAGAAACAGGACACAAATGACAGAAATGGAGGAAAGCAAACTACTGGATATAGAGTTCAAAACCACACTTTTAAGGTTTTTTTAAGAATTTTCTAGAAACTGCCGATAAACTTAATGAGACCCTCAAGAAATCTAGTGAGACCCTCGATGTTGTGATAAAGGACCAACTAGAAATTAAGCATACACTGACTGAAATAAAGAATATTATACAGATTCCCAACAGCAGACCAGAGGATTGCAAGAATCAAGTCAAAGATTTGAAATACAAAAAAGCAAAAAACACCCAACTGGAAAAGCAAAATGAAAAAAGAATCCAAAAATATGAAGATAGTGTAAGGAGCCTCTGGGACAGTTTCAAGCGTACCAACATCCGAATTATAGGGGTGCCAGAAGAAGAGAGAGAGCAAGATATTGAAAACCTATTTGAAGAAATAATGACAGAAAACTTCCCCTACCTGGTGAAAGAAATAGACTTACAAGTCCAGGAAGCACAGAGAACCCCAAACAAAAGGAATCCAAAGAGGACCACACCAAGACACATCATAATTAAAATGCCAAGAACAAAAGTCAAAGAGAGAATCTTAAAAGAAGCAAGAGAAAAAAAGTGAATTACGTACAAGGGAAAACCCATACTACTGTCAGCTAATTTCTCAACAGAAACTTTGCAGGCCAGAAGGGAGTGGCAAGAAATATTCAGAGTGATGAATAGCAAGATGCTACAACCAAGATTACTTTACCCAGCAAAGCTATCATTCAGAATTGAAGGTCAGATAAAGAGCTTCACAGATAAGGAAAAGCTAAAGGAGTTCATCACCACCAAACCAGTATTATATGAAATGCTGAAAGGTATCTTTTAAGAAGAGGAAGAAGAAGAAAAAGGTAAAGATACAAATTGTGAACAACAAATACACATCTATCAACAAGTGAATCGAAAAATCAAGTGAATAAATAATCTGATGAACAGAAAAAAAAAAAGATAGCAATCCTGTATAATATAAGCATAGTATGCAAATTGTCTCCTCGACTGAGAGTTCTTCCCGGAGTTTGACCAGGGGGTGGGGCCAGCGAGGGGAAGGGAGGTAGGCCCCAGCTGGCAGCCAGCAGCCGCTAGGGACTCTACCAGTGCACCAATTTCATGCACTGGGCCTCTAGTTCATTAAGAAAAAGAGCAATTGCAGAAAGTGGGTTAGGTTTTAAAGGAACAATAAAATCTTTGAATATATTGAGTTTCAGGCTTTACCTAAATATCTGGAAATGTTCAATGAGAGATGAAATTCAGGAAAGGAAGTGTGACTTGCATGATATTATATAACTGTTATGAGATATCTAAACCTAGAACACAAAACTCAATCTGTAATCCAGTATTCTTTCTACCAATCTATTTATTTAGAAGACCCTCCCAGAGTATCAAATAATCAACTGTTACTAATTCACTTGATTCATTATTTCTTGATTTTCTATCTCCTCTCCTTTCCTCCTTTGTCCTTCTCTTTCCTCTCTCTCTTCTCTTTGTTTCTTTCTAATATTTACTAAATACCTAATATGTGCTACATGCCATTGACATGGACAAAAACTTGGAATTTACCTTATTTTAAATTTATTAGTTCAAATTAGATGACAATGAAATTTGAAAGTATTCCAACTACACCAACCCCATTTAGGAATATAAATTAATTCATTTATCTGTTTTGAACTTCAAATTGGTGATAATCTTGTCAAGCAACTTATTTACCCTTTAGCAAGAAAATGAAAACCACAGAAGAGACAAAATATAATTATTTGCAAACTTCCTCTTGAACTTAATTAATAATTCAGCTCCTGAAGCAAAAATTTTAATCATATGTGGTTGCTAATTAGAACAGATGAAATCTGTTTTAGTTGGCTAATAATAAAATGAGCAAGAGTTTTGTTGTTTAACACTATTGCAATAGTTTTAACATAAATGTTAATATCTCAAATAAAATAGGTTTTTAGAAATGTCATGTTTCTTTGAAAATTTTCATAGAAAAGATTTTGTTCAATAAAAACAAGGTAATTAAATTTGAAAAATTCTTTTCAAACATGTGTAATAGTTAAGAAATGAAACCCACAACTCATTCCTGGCTAAGACAACAAATACCAAATATTGGCAAGAATGTGGGGAAAAAGAAGCCCTATGTACCATTGGTGGGACTGAAAATCGATACAGCTACTATGTTAATAGTATGGAGTTTTCTAAAAAGAAGTAAAAGATGGAATTCCATATGACCTAGTAATTTTACTTCTGGGTTATTTATCTAAATGAAATAAAAATCACTATCTTGAAAATATAAGGAAAATACCAGAAAAAATATTTGCATCCAGAGGTCATTTCACTACTATTTATAATAGCCAAGACACAGAAACTACCTAGGTGTACATTGATGGATAAATTGATAAAGAAAATGTGGTTTATGTAATAATAACAATTATTACATTTTATATATGCTAGAGGCCCAGTGCACAAAAATTCATGCACTCGGGGAGTGTCCCTCAGCCCAGCCTGCACCCTCTTGCAGTCCGGGTGCCCTCAAGGGATGTCCAACTGATGGCTTAGGACCGCTTCCCGCAGTCTGGCCTCCCTCTGCGGGAGGCAAGTGGTGGGCCGATCAGGGAATGGTGCTGGCCAGTGAGCAGCCGTCCCGCTTACCCCGATCACTTCTCTGCCGCCGCTGGTTGCCACTGCACCCCCCCTCCAATCACATTCCCTCCCTCTGCCCACTGGCATGCACCTTGGCTGGCCTGGCACTGTCCTCTCACCGGCCCCGCCCCCTGCCAACTGGTTGTTCTGCCGTTCGGTCTATTTGCATATTATGCTTTTATTATATAGGATATACATATATGGCATAAATGTATGCCATACATATATGCCATAGATATTCAACTATACAAAAGAAGATAATTTTCTGCTTATGACATCATGAATGGACCTTAAGTGAAACAAATCAGACAAAGAACGACAAACACTATATGATCTCACTTATCTGTAGAATCTTTTACAAAAAGTACTAAGACAAGATAGAAAAGGCCAAATTATAAAACACTTGGTTCTTTTTCACCAACCACTTCCTTTTTGGAAGTAAGATACCTATAAACAAAGTCATTAATAATGCAGTCTTTTCTTCATCAATTCCATACAATTTTAAAAAATCTTTATTGTAAAAAGTATTATGTATGTCCCCTTTTATCCCCCACTGACCACTTCTAGCCCACCTCACCCCCTACCACAGGCCTTCATCACTCTTGTGTTTGTGTACATGGGTTATGCATATATGCATACAAGTTCTTTTGTTGATCTCTTCCCACCCACATTAACCCCTACCCCCACCCGCCTTCCCTCTGAGATTCCACAGTCTGTTCCATGCTGATATATCTCTGGATCTATTTTGTTCATCGGTTTATTGTGTTCATTAGATTCCAGATATGAGCAAGATCATGTGATACTTATCTTTATCTAACTGGCTTTTGCAAATGGTAAGAGTACTTTATTTTTTACAGCTGCGTAGTATGACATTAGGTAAATGTACCAAAGCTTTTTATCCAATCATCTGCTGATGGGCTCTTGGGCTGTTTCCAAATCTTAGCTATCATAAATTGTGCTGCTATGAACATAGGAGTGCATATATTCTTTCTGGTTGGTTTCACTTATTTCTTAGGATATATTACTAGAAGTGGGATGACTGGGTCAAATGGGAGTTCCATTTTTAATTTTTTGAGGAAACTCCATGCTGTTTTCCAAAGTGGCTGAATTCCCACCAGCAGTGTACTAGGGTCCCCTTTTCTCCACATCCTCACCAACACTAGTCATTTGTTTATTTGTTTATAATAGCCATTCTGACAGTGTGAGGTAATACTTCATTGTCATTTTAATTTCTATCTCTCAGATAATTAGTGACTTTGAGCATTTTTTTTATGTCTCTTGTCCTTCTGCAAGTCTGCTTTGGAGAAATGTCTAGTTAGGTCCTTTGCCCATTTTTAAATTGGACTGTTTATCTTCATTTTGTTAAGTTGTATGAGTTTCCTATATATTTTAGATATTAACCCCTTATCAGATGTATCATTTACAAATATGTTCTCTCATGCCTTGCACTCTTTTCATTTTGTTGTGGTTTCTTTTGGTGTGCAAAATAAAAGCTTTTGTGAAGCATTTTATTTTGATGTAGTCCCATATTTTTATTTTCTCCTTAGTTTTCTTTGCCCTAAGAAATGTATCCATAAACATATTGTTATGAGAGATGTCTGAGATTTTGGTGTCTATGGTTTCTTCTATGATTTTTATGGTTTCAGGACTTAGATTTATGTCTTTTATCCATTTTGAGTTTATTCTTGTGTATGGTGTAAGTTAGAGGTCTAGTTTCATTTTTTTATGGCATGTACCTGCTCATTTTTCCCAGCACCATTTATTGAACGGACAATCTTTACTCCATTATATGCTCTTGCCTCCTTTGTCAAATATTAGTTGAGCATAATAGCTTGGGTCGATTTCTGTGCTCTCCGTTCTGTTCCACTGACCTTTATGCCTGCTCTTGTGCCAGCACTAGGCTGTTTTGAGCAGAGTGGCTTTGTAGTATAACTTGATATCTGGCATAGTGATTCTTCCAACTTTGGTCTTCTTTCTCAAGATTGCTATTCAGTGTCTTTTTCAGTTCCATATAAATTTTTTGAGTGTTTCTTCTAGGTATGTGAAATATGTTGTTCGCATTTTAATAGGGATTGCATTGAATCTATAGATTGCTTTGGGTAGTATGGGTATTTTAATTAAGTGGATTCTACCAATCCATGAACATGCTATATTCTTCAAGTTATTTATATCTTCCTCTATTTCTTTTTTCAACGTCCTGTAGTTTTCCGTGTACAAGACTTTCACCTCGTTGGTTAAGTTTATTCCTAGGTGTCTTAATATTTTTCTTACAATGGTAAATGGGATTGTTTGTTTAATTTCTCTTTCTGAGAGTTCACTATGGTCTATAAAAATGCCATAGATTTCTAGGTGTTAATTTTGTATCATGTTACATTGTGGTATTAACTTATTAAAAGTGGACTTTTTGATGGAATTTTTGTGTTTTCTTATGTGAAATATCATTTCATCTGCAAATAATGACACTTATACTTCCCCCTTTACAATTTGGATGCCTTTTATTTCTTATACTGGTCTTATCGCTATGGCTGGGACTTCCAGTACTATATTGCAAAAGAGTGGTGAAAGCAGACATGTTCCTATTCTTAGGGGAAATGGTTTTAATTTTTGTCCACTTAATATGATGTTGGCTATAGGTTTTCATATAGGACTCGTATTATGTTGAGATATGATTCCTCTATTCCCACTTTGCTGAGAGTTTTTATAAAAAAAGGGTGGAGGAGAGATTTAAAATAGTGGCAGAGTAAATGGATGCTGCATGGACATGCTCCCAGGAACAAACTGGAATTACGACTAAAATACCGGAAAACCTCCTGAATAATCAACAGAAGACTTGCTGGAGAGAACCCTGATACCCGAGGACCGAAAATGGAGAATGCAAAAAGAATGGTAGGAGGGGCAGAGGTTGATCTTGGTTTCCAGCACATCCCAAGAATAAATCTTACTTGTTCATGGCATATGATCTTTTTGATATATTGCTGGATCTGATTTGCTAATATTTTGTTGAGAATTTTAGCATCTCTAATGATCAGGAATATTGGCCTGTAATTCTCTTTCTTTGTATTGTCTTTATCTGGTTTTAGAATTAGGCTAATATTGGCTCATAAAAAGAGCTTGGAAGTGTGCCTTCCTCTTTACGTTTTTTGAACAGTTTGAGGTGAATAGGTGTTAGTTCTTCTTTGAATGTTTGGTAAATCTCCCATGTGACACTAAACATCTTTTGCTTGCCAGAAGTTTTCTTTTTTTAATTATTTATTTTTTAAAGTATAAAATATGTCTCCTTTTTTCCCCATTGAACTCTCCCTGAGCATTCCCATAACTCAGCACATGTCATCACCCCACTACTATCTGTGTCCATGGGTTGGGCTTATATGCATGCATACAACTCCTTTGGTTGCTCTCTTATACTCCCTCCCCTGTTTCCCTCTGAGGTTGGATGGTCTGTTGGCAGCTTCTATGTCTCTTTTATGTTCATCAGTGTGGGGAAGCATGAGACTTGGTTGGTAAGTTTGTAAAGAGGACATTCTGAGAAAAGGGAAGTGTGTGGAAGGCTGCCTGCCCTGTTTATTGTAATTCTGACTTAGGGGAGTGCCGAAGGCAGTGCCCCTAATTATTCCTTGACATTTACAAACAAGTCTGTGCACATGCAGACCCTCAGGGTGTTTACTGGAATCCTTATACTTAATCTTTGGGTGTCCTTGCATAAAAGACATTACAAACACATGTATCCTCCCAATATTACTTACCCTACTGATTATATCTAAAAGATAAACTTTATCTCAAACTGCTGCTATAATAAAAGCCTAAAGAGACAGGAAATTGAGGCTTACTGGTCCCTTTAGGCAGGCAGTACCTTAGCTCTCTCTTTCAAAGCAAACATCGGGTCAGAGTAATCCATTCATCCATAGCTCAGGGTCTGCTGGTCAGCTCTGGCACATCAGTGTATGTTGTTCAATATATTCCACAAATGAATGAGATCATGTGATATTTGTCTTTCTCCAGTTGGCTTATTTCACTTAGCATAATGCTCTCTAGGTCCATCCATGCTATTTTCAAATGGTAAGAGTTTATTCTTTTTGACAGCAGCATACTATTCCATTGTGGAGATGTACAACAGATTTTTAATCTACTCATCTGCTAATGGGCACTTAAGCTGTTTCCATATCTTAGCTTTTATAAATTGCACTGCTATGAACATAGGGTTGTTTATATCCTTTCTGATTGGTGTTTCTGATTTCTTGGGATATATTCCTAGAAGTGGGATTACTGGGTCAAATGGGGGTTCCATTTTTAATTTTTTGAGGAAATTCCATACTGTTTTCCACTGTGGCTGCACCAGTCTGCATTCCCACCAGCAGTGCACAAGGGTTCCTTCTTTTCCACATCCTCCGCAGCACTTGTCGTTTGTTGGTGATAGCCATTCTGACATGTGTGGAAAGGTACCTCATTGTCCCTATGATTTGCATATCTTGAATTATTAGTGAAAATCAGCATATTTTCATATGTCTCTTGGGCTTCTGTATGTCCATTTTTGAAAAGCGTCTATTTAGGTTTTTTGCCCATCTTTTTATTGTCTAAAGTTTTACATATGTCTACATTTTCCCCAATTGACACCCGCAAAACATTCCCACTCCCTTTGCCCATTTATTTTATTTTTATTAATTGTCTAAAGTTTTACATGTGTATCCTTTTTCCCAGATTGACACCCCCCCAGCCATTCCCACCCTGAGCAAGCCCCCACCGCCCCAGTGTCTGTGTCCATTGGTTATGCTAATATGCACACATATAAGTCCTTTGATGGTTCTCTAGTACCCCCACCTCCCCTGCCATTTGTCTCTGGATCTATTTTTGTTCATCAAATTATGTTGATCATTATATCCCACATATGACTGAGATCATGTGATATTTATCTTTCTCCAACTACTTATTTTGCTTAGCATAATTCTCTCCAGTTCCATCTATGCTGGTAAAAGTTCCTTCTTTTTTTTTTTTTTTTTTTTTTTTTTAGCAGTGTAGTATTCCATTGTGTAGATGTATCACAGTTTCTTAATCCACTCATGTGTTGATTGGCACTTAGGTTGTTTCCAGATATTAACTATTGTAAATTGTGCTGCTATGAACATAGGGGTGCATATATTCTTTCTGATTGGTGTTTCTGTTTTCTTGGGATATAGTCCTAGAAGTGGGATTACTAGGTCAAATGGGAGTTTCATTTTTAAATTTTTGAGGAAACTCCATACTGTTGTCCACAGTGGCTGCACCACTCTGCCTTCTCACCAGCAGGGCACAAGGGTTCCTTTTTCTCCACATCCTCACCAGCACTTGTCATTTGTTGATTTGTTGATGATAGCCATTCTGACAAGTGTGAGATGGTACCACATTGTCATTTTGATTTTCATCTATCAGATGATCAGTGACTTTGAGCATATTTTCATATGTCTCTTGGCCTTCTGTATGTCTTCTTTCAAAAAGTATATATTTAGGTCCATCGCCCATTTTTTGATTGGGTTGTTTATCTTTATTTAGTTAAGTTGTAAGAGTTCCCTGTAAATGTTGGAGATTAAACCCTTATTGAAGATAACATTGGCAAATATGTTCTCCCATGCAGTAGGCTTTCTTGTTGTTTTGCTAATGGTTTCTTTTGATGTGCAGAAACTTTTTATTTTGATGTAGTCCCATTTGTTTATTTTCTCCTTAGTCTCCATTGCCCTAGGGGCTGTATCAGTGAAGATATTGCTTCAGAATATGTCTGAAATTTTGCTGCCTGTGGATTCCTCTAAGACAGCAGTTCTCAACATGAGGGTCTTGACCGCTTTGGCGGTCGAATGATCCTTTAACAGGGGTCGCCTAAGACCATCCTGCATATCAGATATTTACATTATGATTCATAACAGTAGCAACATTACAGTTATGAAGTAGCAATGAAAATAATTTTATGGTTGGGTCACAACATGAGGAACTGTATTAAAGGGCCAGATGGTTGAGAACCACTGCTCTAAGATTTTTACATTTATTTCCTTTATCCATTTTGAGTTTATTTTTGTGTATGGGTGTAAGTTGGTAGTCTAGTTTCATTTTTTGCATGTATTTGTTCAATTTTTCCAACACCATTTATTGAAGAGACTGTCTTGACTCCATTGTATGGTCTTGCCTCCTTTGTCAAATATGAATTGAGCATAGTGGTTTGGGTCGATTTCTGGGTTCTCTATTCAATTCCATTGATCTATATGTCTGTACTTGTGCCAGTACCAGGCAGTTTTGAGAACAGTAGCTTTGTAATACAACTTGATATCTGGTATTGAGATCCCCCCTACTTTGTTCTTCTTTCTCAGGATTGCTGCAGCTATTTGGGGTCATTTTTTATTCTAAATGAATTTTTGGAGAGTTTGTTCTAGATTTTTGAAATATGCTGTTGGTATTTTAATGGAGATTGTATTGAATCTATAGATTGCTTTGTGTAGTATGGACATTTTAATGATGTTTATTTTATCAATCCATGAACACAGTCTGTTCTTCCTTCTATTTATGCCTTCCCCTATCTCTTTTTTCAGTGTCCTATAGCTTTCTGTATATAAGTCTTTTACCTCCTTAGTTAAGTTTATTCCTACATTATCTTAATTTTTTTAGTGCAATGGTAAACAGGATTGCTTTTTAATCTTTTTTTCTGTAAGTTCACTATTGGCATATAAAAATGCCATAGATTTCTTTGCATTAATTTTGTATCCTGCTACATTGCCAAATTCATTTATTAAGTCTAATCGCTTTTTGATGGAGTCTTTAGGGTTTTCTATGTATAGTATCATGTCATCTGCAAATAATGACAATTTTACTTCATTTCTAATTTGGATGCCTTTTTCTTTCTCTTGTCTGATCACTGTGGCTAGCACTTCCAGTACTACGTCAAACAGCTGTGATGAAAGTGTGCATCCCTGTCTTTTTCCTGTTCTTAGGGGAAATGGTTTCAGTTTTTGCCCATTGAATATGATGTTGGCTATAGGTTTGTCATATAAGGCTTTTATTATGTTGAAGTATGCTCCCTCTATTCCCACTTTGCTGAGCATTTGTATCAGAAAAGGGTGTTGGAGTTTGTCAAATAACTTTTCTGCATCAATTGATATGATTATGTGATTTTTGTTTCTCAATTTGTTTATGTGATGTATCACGTTTATTGATTTGCAGATATTGTACCAGCCTTGCATCCCTGGAATAAATCCCACTTGGTCATGGTGTATGATCTTTCTGATGTAATGCTGGATCTGATTTGCTAGAATTTTGTTGAGGATTTTAGCATCTATATTCATCAGGGATATGAGCCTGTAATTCTCTTTCTTTTTAGTGTCTTTATTATTTTGTTTTGGGGTTAGGGTAATGCTGGCTTCATAGAAAGAGCTTGGAAGTGTGCCTTCCTCTTTAATTTTTGGAATAATCTTAGAAGGATTGGTTTTAGTTCTTTGTTGAATGTTTGGGAAAACTCCCCTGTGAAGCCATCGGGTCTAGGGATTTTGTTTGCTGGAAACTTTTTGATTACTGTATCAGTTTCATCAGTAGTTATTGGCCTATACAGGTTTTTTTATTCTTCCTGATTGAGTTTTGGAAGCTTGTATTATTCTAGGAATATGTCCATTTCGTCGAGATTGTCCAGTTTGTTGAAGTAGAGTTGTCTGTAGTATTTTTTTTACAATTCTTTGTATATCTGTAGGGTCAGTTGTTACTTCACCTCTTTCATATCTGATTTTGTTTTCTTAGGTCCTCACTCTTTGCTTCTTCAATCTTGTTTAATCTTTCAAAGAACCAGCTCCTGGTTTTGTTGATCTTTTGTATTGGTTTTTTGTGGTCTATGTCATTTATTTCTGCTATGATCTTTGTTATTTCCTTCCTTTTGGTTACCTGGAATTTTTCTTGTTGCTCTATTTCTAATTCTTTAAGTTGAAAGTTTATATTGTTTATTACCATTTTTTCTTTGTTGTTGTTTTGTTTTATTTATTTTTTATTTATTTACTTACTTATTTGAGGTAAGCCTGTAGAGCTATAAAATTCCCTCTCAGGATTGCTTTCATTGTGTCCCATAGATTTTGGATTGTTGTGTTTTCATTGTCATTTGTTTCCAGGATGTTTTTTATTTTTTTTTATCTCTTTCATTACCCAATCATTGATTAAGAGCATGCTATTTAGCCTCCAAGTGTTTGATTTTTTAATTGTTTTTATTATAGTTTATTTCTAATTTTATGCCATTGTTATCTGAGAAGATGCTTGTTATGATTTCTATCTTCTTGAATTTGCAGAGACTTTGCCTGTGTCCTTATATGTAGTTGATCTTTGACAATGGCTCATGTGCACTTGAGAAGAATGTCTATTCTGCAGCTTTGGGGTGAATTGTTCTGAAGATGTCAATTAAGTCCATGTGCTCTAGTGAGTCATTTATGATTGCTGTTTCTTTCCTGATTTTTTGTTTAGAGGATTTCTCCAGTGGTGTTAGTGGGGTACTAAAGTCCCTTACTATGACTGAATTGCTATCAATCTTTCCCTTGATATCCTCCAGAAGCATTTGGGTGCCCCTGTATTGAGTGTATATATGTTTACCAGAGTTATATACTCTTTTTGAATTGCTCCCTATAGTATTATGAAGTGGTCCTCCTGATCTCTTGTTATGGCCTTTACTTTGAGATCTATTTTGTCTGATAAAAGTATTGCACCACAACTTTTTTCTCATTTCCATTTGCGTGAATTTTTTTTCCATCTCTTCACTGTCAGAATGTGTGAATCCTTTGTTCTGAGGTGAGTCTCTTGCAGACAGCAAATATATGGGTCATCTTTTCTTATCCATTCAGCTACCCTATGTCTTTTGATTGGAGCATTTAATCCATTTACATTTGATGTTATTATTCATAAGTACTTGTTTGTCACCATTTTTATTCTTTATGTTTTTGTTCCTTCTTGGATTTTTTTTCTTCTTTTTAATAGCAGTCCCTTGGCATTTCTTGCATTGCTGGCTTGGTGATAATAAACCCTCTTAGCCCTTTTTTGTCTGTGAAGCTCCTGATTCCATCTTCAATTTTGAATGACAGCCTTGTTCAGTATAGTATTCTTGGATTCAGTTCCTTGCTTTGCATTACTCTGTATATTTCATTCCATTCTCTTCTGGACTGGTGTGTTTTTGTTATGAAATCAGTTGATATTCTAATGGGAGATCACTTGTAGATAACTTTCTGTCTCTCACTGGCTACCTTTAAGATTCTAATTTTGTCATTGATGTTTGCCAATTTAATTATGATGTGTCTTTTTGGGTTCATCTTCATTGGGCCTCTATGTGCTTTCTTTCCAACTTCAGGGAAGTTTTCTGTCATTAATTCTTCAAACAGGTTTTTTATTCCTTGCTCTGCTTCCTGTCCTTGTGGTATCCCTATTATGCAGATATTGTTTCATTTTGTGTTGTCTCAAAGCTCCCTTAGGCTATCCTCCTGATTTTTAAGTTTTCTTTCCAGTTTCTGCTGTGCTTGTGTGTTTTTTTCCTACCTTGTCTTCTAAATTACTGATGTGGTCCTCACCCTCTTCTTGGCTACTGTTTAAGCCTTCTACTGTTCTTTATTGCAGCTATGCCATTCTTCATTTCCTCTTGGTTCCTTTTCATCTTGGTGACATTCTCATTCAGCTCCTTTTAATTCTCATTGAGTTGTGTGCATTTGTCATCAAGACATTTGAGCATCCTTATAACCATTACTCTAAATTTTTTTCTCTGACATGTTACTTGCCTCTATTTCTTTTAATTACCTTTTTGGTGATCCTCTTTTCTTTGGGGATCGTTTTTGGCTCCCCATTTTTTGCTGAAACATTTTAATTGTTTCTATGTCCTCAATCCAACTGCCTTGCTACTCAGGTTCTTTTGGGGGTGGTACTACTGCTGCGGTCTCTCAGGTCTCCTGGGCTTGGTGATCTAGCAGAGCTCCCTACTTGATCTATTTGGGTTCTCTTGATGTAGCTGGATCTTGAATGTTAGTTTCTTATTCGTGGATGAAGTCTCGTCACAGATTGGCAATGTGACTCACTCCCGGCTTCGATATGCAAGCTAATTTGGATGTGATCATGGTTCCAGCTCTTTTGGAAAAGGTTGTCTGAGGTCTCACTGGCATGTGCTCACTGTGGGTTCCCAGAGTCCATGGCCTGGAAAGAAGGAGTCTTGGAGCCTGTGGCTCAGGTACTGTGACTTTGTCTAGTGTGGTGTAACTCTTGCTGGATTAGTGTCACTCTGTATCTCACTATGAGGGTCCTGGAGCCCGTGACAGTGGGAGGGAAGGTGTCTCATAATCTGTGGTTGAGGCAGTGGGACCTTGGCCAAAGTGATTTCCCTCTCTGAATCATGAGGGGGTTCAGGATCCAACAACTGTGGATGTGGGAATCTCAGAGACTGTGGCTAAAACAATGTGACTTTGTCCAGGGAGGCAACTCCTCAATAACTCACCAAGCTGTCCAGAGGTATGTAGCTGGGAGGGGGATGTCATGGATCCTGCTGAGGGAGCTGTGCATATGGTTGGAGAGGCACACCCCCAGTGGCAGCTCACAGAGGGATCCAGTAGCCATCTGCAAGGGGTGTGTGTTCATGGGGCCCACATGCTGGATCAAAGTGATTGTAATTTGCTACTGGCCCTGTGGAGGGAGAATTCCCAGTTTTTTCTTCAGGGGATGTGCATCCTTGGTTGGATACACAGGCCCAGTGGCCGCTTACAGAGGTGCCCATGAGGTGTCTGCTGGGGGAGTGGGCTCAGGGGTCCCATGTGCTGGAGTGGCACTACCTCGGGGTTTGGATGCCAGCAGCCGGGGTTGTGACTTGTGGTGGCTCATAGATGCAGCTAGCAGCCACCGTCTGGGGCAGTGGGCTCAGGGGGCTTGCACACTGAATCACTGCAAATGTAGTGACTGGAGGTGGGCAGCCAAGGAGGGGGAAGTCTGAGTTTCTGCTGCCGGGGCATTGTGCCCTTGGTTGGATACAAGTGAGCCTAGTGGCAGCTCAGAGTCACCCAGGTGTCGCCTGCTGGTGCGGTGGCCTCAGGGGGCCTGCATGCTGAAACCACATGACCATGGTGTCTGTGGGTAGGGAGCCAGGGAGGGGGAAGTCTGAGTTTCTACTGCCAGGGCTGTGCGCTCTTTTTTGGATATGAGTACATCCTGCGGGCACTCAAGGAGGCACTCAGGAGCTGCCTGTAGGGGCAATAGGCTTAGTATGCCTGCGTGCTGGAAAGTCACAACTACAGTGTCCAGAGGCCAGTAGCCATGGAGGGGGAAGTTCCAATTTTTGCTGCCTTGTGACCTTGGTTGAATTTGCACATGCCCAGCAGTGCTCACAGAGGCACCCAGGAGCCACCTGTTGGGGTAGTGGGGCTCAGGAGGCCTGAACACTGGAAAGGCATGCCTGCAGTGTCCAGTGGTCATCAGCTGTGCAGGAGGAAGACTCAGTTTTTGCTGCTGGGGCCTTGCGCCTTTGGTTGGATTCACTTGCACCTAGCAGCAGCTCACAGAGGCACCCAGAAGCTGTTTGCCAGGGCGGTGCAATCAGAGGGGCCCTTTTGCTGAAGTTGCATGTCTGCAGCGTCTGTGTACAGGCATCCAGGAAGGTGGAAGACCAAGTTTCTGTTGCCGGGGCTGTGCACCCTTGTTTGGATATGAGCGTGCCTAGTGGGAGCTCACAGAGGCAAGTGGGGGGCCATTTGATGGGGTGGTGAACTCAGAAGGGCCCTTATGCTGAACCATGTGACTGACGTGTCTGTGGGCAGGCAGCCAGAATGGGTGGAAGTCCGAATTTCTACTGCCGGGGCTGTGCACCCTTGTTTGGATACGAGCACGCCCAGGGTCTCACAGAGGCACTCAAGAACCACCTTTGGGGCTGTGGGCTCAGGAGGCCTGTGCACTGGAAAGGCACAACTGTAGTGTCCAGAGGTCAGCTGCTGTGGAATGGGAAGACTCAGTTTTTGCTTCCAGGGCCTTGCTTCCTTGGTTGTATATGTGCGTGCCCAGCTGTGGCTCACAGAGGCACCTGGGGGCCATTTGCCTTGGCGGTGCACTCAGAGGGGCCCTTGCACTGAAGTTGTGTGACCACAGTGTCTGTGTGCAGGCAGCCAGGATAGGGGGAAGTCTGAATTTCTACTGCTGGGGCCGTATGTCCTTGTTTGGCTATGAGTGTGCCCAGTGGTGGCTCACAGAGGCACCCAAGAGTGGGCTGTGGGGTGGTGGGCTCAAGATGCCTGTGTGCTGGGAAGGCACGACTGAGGTGTCTGGAAGTCCACATCTGGGGAGGGGACTTCCAGATACCTCAGTCTGCAGCAATTACTGCTGCAGGAGCCATGCACTTTTGGAGGTGGATGTCCTAGGGCAGTGGTGGTGAACCTTTTGAGCTCGGCATGTCAGCATTCTGAAAAACCCTAACTTAACTCTGGTGCCGTGTCACATATAGAAATTTTTTGATATTTGCAACCATAGTAAAACAAAGATTTATATTTTTGATAATTATTTTATATATTTAAATGTCATTTAACAAAGAAAAATCAACCAAAAAAATGAGTTCGCGTGTCACCTCTGACACGCTTGTCATAGGTTCGCCATCACTGTCCTAGGGTCTGCAGGTCTGCGGGTGAGGCAGCAGGATTTTGGCTGGAGTGGCTGCAGGGTCATGGGCAGTGTCCAAGGCCAGTCTGGGTGGTGGTGCTGATGAGTTCCTAAAAGAGGCTGCTCTCCCCTTCAAGATGGTGTGGGCTCCATACCCAAACCCCGTATCCTGGGGAGTGTCTGCAGCAGTGGTAGGTGCTCCATGTCCAAGAAAGCCTGGTCTGCTAGCCTCTGATACTCCTGCCCAATTTAACTGTACCTCACTCTCTCTCACACACACACACCACACACATCTACACACTCTCCTTTCACCCCTCACTCACTCTCACCCTCTCCCTCACCTCCATCTTGCTATCTGCTATCTTCCCAAGCTCTCCGTAGTCTTGCTGGATATTTTTAAAAAATATGTTATTATTGATTTCAGAGAGGAAGAGAGAGGAAGAGTGAGATAGAAACATCAATGAGGAAAGAATCATTGATTGGCTGCCTCCTGCACGACCCTTACTGGGGATCAAGCCCGCAACCACAGGCATGTGCCCTTGACCCAAATCGAACCTGGGACCCTTTAGTCTGCAGTTGATGCTCTATCTACTGAGCAAAATCAGCTAGGGCTCTTGCTGGAGATTTTTGATTCCTGCTTCAACTTCATAGGTAGTTATTTGCCTATTTAGGTTTTGGGATTCTTCCTCATTGAGATTTGGAAGCTTGAATTTTTCTAAGAATATGTCCATTTCATCTAGGTTGTCCAGTTTTTTGGAGTGGAGTTGTTCATAGTATTTTTATTACAATTTTCTTGTATGTATGTGGCGTTGTTTGTTATGTCTTCTCTTTTATTTCTGACTTTGTTTATTTGGGTCCTCTCTTTTGTTTCTTGGTGAGCCTGGTTTGAAGTTCATCAATCTTGTTTATCCTTTCAAGAACCAGATCTTCTTTTTATTGATCTTTTGTATTTCTTTTGTCTCTATGTCATTTATTTCTACTCTGATATTTATTATTTTCTTCTTTCTCTTTACTCTGAGCTTTTCTTGTTTCTCTCTTTCTAATTCTTTAAGTTGTAGGGTTAGATAATTTATTACCATTTTTTCTTGTTTTTTTGATGAAGGCCTGTAGAGCTATGAACTTCAATCTCAGGACAGCTTTCACAGTGTCCCATAGATTTTTCATTTTTGTGTTGTTATTGTTATTTGTTTCGAGGAGGATTTTTATTTATTCTTTGATCTTTTTGATAACCCAATCATTGTTTAATAGCATGGTATTTAGCCTCCAAGTGTTTGTTTTTTTCATTGTTTTATTGTAGTTGATTTCTAATTTCATGCCATTGTGATCTGAGAAGATGCTGATATAATTTCAATCTTCTTGAACTTGTAGAGATTTGTTTTGTGTCCTAACATGTTGTCTATCTTAGAAAATGTCCCATGTACACTTGAAAAGGATGTATATTCTATAGCTTTGTGGTGAAATGTTCTGAAAATATCAATTAATTACATCAGATCTAGTTTGTAATTTAGGATTGCTGTTTTCTTGTTGATTTTCTGTCTAGAAGATCTATCCAGTGATGTCAATAGGGTGTTAAATTCCCCTACTGTGATTTTATTGCTATTGATATCTACTTTAAAATCTGCCAGGAGGTTTTTTATATATTTGGATGCTCTTGCATTGTGTACATATATCTTTACCAGAAATGCATCCTCTTTTTGTTTTGATTCCTTTAGTATTATGAAGTGGCCTCAATTATCTCTTGTTATAGCCTTCATTTTGAAGTTGATTTTGTCAGATATGAGTTTTGCTATGCCAGCTTCCCCCACCCCCCATTTCCCCATTTGTCTGGAAATCTTTTTTCCATCCTTTCACTTTCATTCTGTATGGGTCCTTTGTTATGAGGTGGGTCTCTTGTAGACAGCATATGTATGGGTCATGTATTTTTATCTGTTCAGCTACCCTATTTCTTTAGATTGTAGCATTTAAACCATTTATGTTTAAAGTTATTATCGATAAATACTTATTTATCCTCATTATTATTCTTTATGTCTGTTTTCTTCTTTTTCCCCCTATTTCTTCTCATTATAGTAGGAGCTCCCTCCTCACTCTTGGCATGTCACCCCTGGGAGCTGGGTCAGCTCCTCTCTTGACATCACCCTTTCTACTAGTCTCCAGGTGTTTTCTGTCCTTCCTTTATAACTCCCTCCTCACTCTTGGCCTGACACCCCTGGGAGCTAGGTCAGCTCCTCTCTTGACCTCACCCTTTCTACTAGTCTCCAGGTGTTTTCTGCCCTTCCTTTATAAAAGTCTCTTCCTCAGCTGGACCGCAGTTGGTAATTCCAGGTAAATGTTCTCCGATTTAGTTGTATTTCTAATCTGGCCCTGGGACGAGGTGCACGACAGGTCTGCCTATTTTCCTGCCATTTTTTCTCTCTTGAGTCCTCCATATAATTTTTGAGGAGGAAAAATTAATTTCTACTATGTGCTGCAATAGCCCAAGAATTAGTACAATCAAGATCTAGCTATGATAACTTAAATTTTAAAAAATGTTCTTGTTTTTGCAGTTATGTTATAATATATTAATATATGCACAGTATTATAATATAGTGTACAAAGGTAAAATAGATATATTTTATGTCATGATTTTATTTTCTCCCTAAAATTTATCTAACAATGATATCACATCCAAAAGATGGTTAATATTTAATGACATACAGGAATTGGGAAATGATAAAAATAAAATATATAAAACCAACCATAAAAAGAGTCATTATAATAACTAGAAATGTGTTTATAATTGTCAACAGTCGCTGACAAGATACAAAATTCCATTTACTTATGTTTTAAACAGTAACCTCAGGAAAATTAGGAGAGTATGTTTCTCTGAGCTGAATAATTAAATGCCAAGAAACTCACCACTCAATATGTAATTTATTCAACATCTTGTTGTTTGAAGGAGCCAGTGTTTGTACATAGGATGGATTAAATTCCTAACAACATCTGGCATGAACAGTGGACTTGGCCCTAACCATAATAGCATTACATTCATAGAATGACAGCTGAATGGATCGATGGAGCTTGTATCTAATGGGGTAGATTCATGACTGCAGCATAATAAATCAGAATGTTTTAACCTCTGGTCACATACACCTTGGCCTGTTGCTCCTTACAAACTATATCAGGGAATACAGGGTAAATTCCTGTTGTCAGATCTAATGGTGAAATATTCTGGCTTCTAACTTACTGGGAAAGCAAAGTAAAATTTCCATTCCAATAATCTGGATCAAAACACTTCCTGATTGCTATAGTCAATTTATTCTGTCACTTAATTAAACCCAAAGCACTGTAAATTGTGTAAGTAAGCAAAGGGAAGAAAGACTACCTCTTTAACCTTGAAAACCATTCCTTAGGACAAAATATCTTAATTGTGTTAAGTTCTAGGACATACATTGCAGGGGTTTTTCTCTAAGGTCTTTTTCATGAGTTAAATAAAGGTTAAAGCAAATGGCAAACAAAGTCACAATTAAGAGTTACAAGAGAAATTAAGATGCAAGAGAAAATTCATACAAAGCAACAAAAAGCAGAATTCCCAGCATAGACACTCTCAAACACAAACAAACAAAAATCCAAGATCTGAGAAAGGGATCAGCAAAACAACTCATATTATTTTAGTTGTTTATTAAACTTGAGACATTAGCTATGTATTTTCAGAGTTGAAAGAAATACTATTAATTGACTTTTTTTAAAGTTTGAAACTTTTTTTCGTTTTCCAGTATACCTTTTTCCTTTACTTCAAAATTTTCAAGCTTTAGCAAAGACCAGGATAAATAAAAGAACTACAATAATTATGTGGCCTATGTTAATGGCTACCCAATCACACTTATGTGTATCCAAAATTAGTATTTGGTCATGATAGTAAAATGCCATTGTCACACACACACAGTAAAAATTTAGGCTACCCATGTTAAAGTAAGAAACATTCAAACCTATGAAAAATCTTTGTGAGTTTATTTGAGCCAAATTGTCAACAGTTGCCAGGAAGCAGATTCTCAATGGATTGAGATAATGCTTTGGAGAATGGCAGTTTTGCACCTTCATTACAATCAAAAGAGAAAAGGTAAGTAGGTTACTTGAAATCCATTGGTGATAGATTAGGGAGGCAGGAGAAAGCAAAGAGGGAGGAAACCTCTGGAATTTAATAAAATATAAAATGATAGACAAATACTTCTTTTACTTAGGTCAGTGCAGCATAGTTAACAGTCAACAATTAATTCAATAACAATGAGGGAATTTATGGTTTCCACAGAATGGTACTTTGAGGGGTCTGGAAAAAGGAAAGTTACTTTGACATTCCAATGATATGTTATTGTAGATGCAAAAAAGCAATAGACAGGCTCAGTTAAGGTAAAGGTTGACTTTTGTCAGGGAGGATACTGACCTAGGACATGACTGCCCATCATAAACTACTTCATAGTTAAAAATGTTTTAATTTCAGACCATCCTTTGTGGTTGCTTTAGGTCTCTGAATTTGCAAGGCTGCGAAGCAGGCCTTCCCTGAGCAAGTCAGGTTAGCATGTGGTCCCTTTTCATCCACACCTAGTTCAACAAAATTCCATAGTGAGAAGTACAACTGACTTGATGTTCATAAACATTTATAGGTACCTATTGTTCATGTACACTGGGTGAATAGCTTTACATTGCCATGTACTTTTTATTCTCTTATAATTTTAAAGATATGATGTTATGCCTCAAGAGAGTAGTTGTTTCTTATAAAATGTTTATTAAGGAAATGTGCACAAGCTCTGTGGGGAGGTATACTGCACACTTTTAAGGAGATCGATTAGAATACATGGCATAATGACTGCTTTCTCTAGCACAGTGCACAGTTTGTATTTTAAAGCATTGAAACTATAATTTGGGTATTTTTAGATTAATTTACAACAGTTTCACTAGCAAGAAATCATTCAGGAGACATTATGCAATTGTTACATATTTGTAAAATAAACATGAGGGTTTCAACATCCTGCAAGTTGCTCTATAACACATATTCTAGAAAAATGCTATAACTAAACAGAGAGACAGAAAGAGAGAGGGGGGATCATACACACAAGAGAGCTCTATTGATTATTTCTCAGTGAGTTAAAATTGCTCAATATCTAGAGTTAATAGTGCTTATGAAAAATGAGGGCTACACAGGTGTAAAAACTGCAAAACTGTATCTTGATTTATGCTTCAATTGGTAAATCCAGAGAATTTTAAAGCTTTTTAAAACTTTTAATAACTGATAAAATTTGTAGTAGATTTTACAACTAACAACATAAGAGTGACTATACACACTATTAAAGTGTTCTGTAAAGCATTTTATCCACCAGAACTCAATTGTTTCTATTAAATATTTAGGAACTGAAGCACCATCAACATTTTCAGAAGTGTTTTAAGGTTTTCAGAGCTGTGTATTCAATAGCAAATACCGTGATATCAATGTGTTTTGTGTGAAAGGGAAAATATTGTTTTGCCCATATGTAAAATTTTAAGATGAAGGAATAAAGGAGTTAGGAACGAGACACCTTAACATATTGGTGATTTTAACGTTAGCTATTTATACATAATTCATGTGTGTGTCCTAAGGAACACTAATTTTCAGATTAAAAAACCCTTCAATATTATGGCAAGGTGGACAAAATATTGTGATTTTAGGGGTAATCACTACTTTTGGGGTAAAGACATTGGCCAATCAGAAAATAAAAAAATGTAACAATACAGTTATTATTTCATTTTTTTTATCTGTTGTTAGGTAATATTGTTAGCAAATACTTCAAAACTTTATCTGGAAAATATTGTTTTCGATAAAATAAAACAATGTGGGGATAAATATCTATACTAATAATAGAGTAATATGCAAATTGTCTGAGATGCCATCACAGTAACAGTAATGACCAAACAGTAGGCTGTGTGGGGTGACCAGGCTGGCAGGGGGGTTAGTGAGGGACAACCAAATGACTGAACAGCAGGTTGTATGAGGTGACCAGGCTGGCAGGGGAGGTAGTTAGGGGTGATCAAGCTGGTGGGTGGGGGGCAGTTATCGGTGTTCAGGCAGGCAGGCAGGTGAGCAGTTAGGAGCGAGTGGTCCCAGATTGTGAGAGGGATGTCCAACAGCTGGTTTAGGCCCAATCCCTGTATTTGGGCCTAAACCGGCAGTCGGACATCCCCTAAGGGGTCCTGGGATTAGAGAGGGTGCAGGCTGGGCTGAGGGGACCCCCACCCCCCTGAATGAATTTTGTGCACCAGGCCTATAGTTAAATATAAACATTAATCTTGATTACATTTTTAAAAATAGAAATAATTGTCAGGAACCTAATTATATTCATTACATAAGGCCTTTCAATATAATGATTTAGAAAAATAGAGACCATGCTCTGCTGGGAGCCAGTCCATCCTTGCTGCTTGACACAGTCACTGCAGGGAAGAAACATCTGCACAGCATATGTTTCAAGGGACTTGGCGTATATGGCATACTGTTCTTAATATGTTTGCTCACCTTCTTGGCGCTATGTGTTTTAACCAAGGTCACCTCTCTGAGAAAGGTTGTTTCCCCAGGTAGGAATTTTCCCCTGAAGTTAAGGAGGGAATAAAACCCCTTAACTAAGTGCCAGGCGGGTAGTTAATCACTTTAACTATGAACAATCACACTTAAGCTACATAATCTTTACTCCCTGGAATGGAGATAAGAAATGCCCTAACCTTTGGAATAGAGATTGATAGGATTGGAATCAACTGGTATAAATACAGATGTAACAAGACAACAGGACACAGAACCTAGAAACAGAACCTAGGGAGAGAACCTGGCTGAAGAACCTAGAGACAGAACCTAGAGAGAGAACCTAGCAAGAGAACATGGCAAAAGATCCTGGACAGAACCTGGCTACAGAACATGGCAGGAGAACCTGGCTGGAGAACCTACGGAGAGAACATGGCTAAAGATCCAGACCAGAACTTCGCTGGAGATCCTAGCCAGAACTTCGCTGGAGATCCTAACCAGAACCTGGATGGAGATCCTAGCCAGAACTTGGCTGGAGATCCTGGCTAGGCTGCTGATCAACTGAACACTGTCTCCGTGTCATTCCTTCTTCGCTGACTCCGTCCACACCTTTGGGGACCCCTGGACCTGCTGGGGTTGGACCCCAGCAATGCTCTAGAGTTAAATATATCCTTAAATGGCAAAATGTCTTCTTGTTTCATGACCCCCACATCAAGGTATGTCAGTCTGTTCCATGCCTCCATGCTTTGGGTCTTATTCTGCTGGTCAATTCATTTTGTTCATTAGATTCCACAAATAAGTGAGATCAATATAAAACAAAGAACTTATATACTTACTAGTATATGCATAGCCCATGGACATGGGAAATAGGGTAGTGAAAACCTGGGAGGGTGGGTAGGGCTGGGGGGGATGGGAGACATCTGTAATACTATCAAAAATAATATATATATATATATATATCTACATATATCTACACTAATA
>NW_005871077.1:9604787-9610525 GCF_000147115.1 Myotis lucifugus
TAAACCATAAAAAAAAAAAAAAAAAAGGAGAAAAAACAGACTAACCAATTGCAAACACATTGAAAAATCACGGAAGCAGGTACTCAAATAACAAAAAAAAAAAAAATAAAAAACCTACCGGGGGAATGCATTACAGAGATTGGGGCTGGCATTACCCCCCAAAGCTAGTAATACTAAGCTGTTGATATATACCCCGAGGGTTCCCAATTTGGGAGAGGGCACAGGCTGGGTTTAGGGCCCCCCCCCCCCCCCCCGCCGAGTGCACAAATTTTTGTGCACCAGGCCTCTAGTATATATCTATGGCTCAATGGCTTTTTTTTTTCATGTTGCACTATAAGTCACAGGTACCACTAAATTACTGAACACAGAACTGGTGTCTACATATAACCATTAAGTAGACCTCATTCATTCAAAAGAAAATGAAAAGTGTTTTTAATCTGGTATTTTGTAATATGTGTACTTGTCTCCCCAAATACTATATATGCTAATTAGCTCATTATGCCAGTGATTCTAGAATCATGAAACTATAGTTGAACAAAGATATAAAGAGAAAAAAAATAATAGTAAAGCTCCTCCACCTTTGAGCCTAGTGAAATTTGTTGTTTTTTTTCAGTCTAAACTTTTCTGACATAGATTTTCAAAGAAACCAAATTTCAATATAACTCTATGTGGAACATATAATATCAATTCACCAAAACACTAAAAATGAATTCTTTTTTAAGTGAGATAATTATGCATTCCTTGAAGTATAACTGTTACCAGCAAGATGATGAGACATCAGTTCTTGTCTTCTTGAAGGAGATTTCAATCAAGAGGCAAAGTGTATCAAAGCAAATAAAAACACACTTAGGACAGTGAAACAAGGAAGGGCATAGAAAAAGCAATAGGAGAGTCTAGTCTGGGTTGTTTTGGCTCACTGGGAAGTCGGAGCAAAGGGGGTCTTAGAGACAGAGTCAGGGATTTAGCCCAGGACCAGCTGCCACTGCCTATTGCTCTGCTAATTGCAAGTCTCCTGATTCCTTAGGGGGCGGAAGGGGGAAAGGGAATGGCACAAGCATGTTCCCTTGGGGGAGAGCACATGCTAGGTCCTTTGTGTTGAGAGTATTTATCTCTCTCTTGCAAGTGGGAATCCTAGGGGAAGTCTCAGGGGAAGGTCTAAATAGAATATTCATCATCTTTCCAGATGTGCTCTTTCAGGGTCTATCTTCATTGATTGGTCAGCACCAGGGCATAGGATCATTCATTAGTCAAGAAAGGCAGCCATGACATTACTTATTTAGTTTTACTGCCCCTCCCCCCACCCTTGGAGCTGAAATACAACTGAGGCCTAAATGTAATCCTTAGTTAGGAATTAGGAAAAGGTCAAGAGGTCCAAACTGCATGACCAGTGATATGCTAGGGGAGGAAAGGTTACCCAGTGGGTAAGGTCCTTGTTTTCACATTTTTGCCCCTTGCTAAGCATCTAAGGCTTTCCGCCCTGCTGAGTTTCTGTACCTGGCCCAAGGTCCTTGCTCTGCTCATGTCTGTCCTACTGCTTATAACATAATTTTAGCATATGTAAAAGAAAATAGTCTAACATTTGTTAAAACAGTAAGTCAGACTTTATTCAGGATACTGAGATGGGTGTCAAGATAATCAAACTAGAGGAAAGAGATTGAGCTGAACTCCAAATCCAAAAATAACAAGTGTAAATTTATAGCCAACAAGCAAGTGGGGGACTGGGTGAGGGGCATTTGTTAATAGGAAATTAGGAAGAGGAGACATCAAAAGTTGAGGAATTTCTTGTTAAACGGACCTAATAGGATTCTTGCTGAAGTCAGGCTAGGATGACCAGATATCACTTGAGGATGGTTGGAGATCAAGGATTTGATCAGATAGATATCAAAGTTAATTAAATACCAGGGTTGAGAGGATTTTATTGACTTTGCAGGATCTTTGCTCTAACTGGACTCTGCAAGGATAAACAAAGAAGTTCAAAAAGGATAGAGAACCCTGACTAAAGTTTAGTCAAGGAGAAAGTCTTCTTCTGACAGAAATAAGGAGGTGATAACCTGTATTCCCACTGTCTCCAATAGTGGCTAGAAAATAATAGGACTCACTAAGCCTTTTTGAATATTTATGTAAATTCCATGAATATTTATTTCTATTTACCATTTTAAAATAAAACTTGTGATATTATTTTATGACACATTTTAAATAATAATATAAAATATTGAAGCTTTGGAGTTTCTATTGATGTTCAAAGAAACACATATGGGACAGAGTTTCTCAATTTGAAAAACAAAGCTCCATACTTTCAAACCTCTTCTTTTATGGACTTAACATTCTAGAGAAGAAAGAAAGATAACTTCTTACCTAAGTAAGTAAGTAAGTAAGTAAGTAAATAAATAAATAAGTAAATAGAGCAATGTTTACAATTTTTAATGTATTAAAACAAGTAGAGAGAAACCAAGATGGCGGCATAGGTAAACACTGGAAATTGCTGCCTCCCACAACAAATTCAAAAATACAACTAAAAGACAAAACGGACATCATCCAGAACCACAGGAAGGCTGGCTGAGTGGAAATTCTACAACTAGAAGGAAAGAGAAAAGCACACTGAGACTCAGAGGAGGTGCAGAAGTAAAGTGCAGAGGTACGGAGGCGCACGCAGCAAGGGCTGGCAACTGAGGACGCGGCTCTCTTTTTGAATTGGGAGGGAGTCACAAGCCCCCGACTACTCTGAGCTCCGGTTCCGGGTGAGTCTCTGGGGACCTAGACTCATACTGGGAGAAACTGGACTGTCTGGCAGCGGGCAGAACTCGGAACTCAAGGACCGCTTTCTCTCAGAGGTTCTTGTAGCGATTACCGATTACCGGGACACTGAGACGCGGGGCCCCTTAGGGCAGGGCTGAGGATCAGCCATAGCTGCTTGCTCCGCCCTGTTGATTCCCTGAGACTCCGCCCCACCCAAGCTGTTCGCAGAGGCTTTTGCATATGAATGCCCTGGCCCTTTGCAATCTGAAAATTACCTAACAAACTGCAGCTGGGCCAGACAGACCCAGAACTTCTAAAAGAAGGTCCAAGGCCCCACAGCAGCTTGCATTGCTTCACAGCTGGGCCTCATTTGGGCACCTCCAACCCCCAAACAAGGAAGGGGAATCTGCAGATCTCCTCGTAGCTCCTGCTGGGTAGCCTCAGGAAGAGGCTAAATTAGCACCTCCTTAGAGATCCAAGAGCCAGTGTACCCAGTGGTCAGAGTGGGACCATCCAATTACAACTCCTCACATCCAGAAGGGACACACTCAGGGGGCAGACTCAGTGAGCACCAAAGCCCCACTGAAGCAAATCTTGCCTCATAAGGGTGTCTTCAGCACAGAAGTTCTCCCACCGTAGACACAGCTGACTCTCACAGGCAATTGGCCTGGAGGTCAAATCCTCCCAGTGATACCTACAACAATCAAGGCTTAACTACAACAAGACTGTGCACAAAGCCCACCAAGGGGTGCACCAAGAGTGTCCACCTCAGGTAATTGGGGAGGCTGAGCCACTGGGCCCTATAGGACACCTATCACACAAAGCCACTCTACCAACACAGGGAAGCATAAAAAATGAGGAGACAAAGAAACAGGTCACAAATGACAGAAATGGAGGAAAGCAAATGACTGGATACAGAGTTCAAAACCACACTTTTAAGGTTTTTCAAGAACTTTCTAGAGACTGCCGATAAATTTAGTAAGACCCTCAAAAAGGCTGGTGAGACCGTCAATAAATGTAGTGAAACTCTCAAGAAATCTAGTGAGACTCTCGAGGTTATGAAAAAGTACCAACTAGAAATTAAGCATACACTGACTGAAGTAAAGAATATTATACAGAGTTCCAACAGCAGACTAGAGGATCGCAAGAATCAAGTCAAAGATTTGAAATATGAAGAAGCAAAAAACACCCAACCTGAAAAGCAAAATGAAAAAAGAATCCAAAAATATGAAGATAGTGTAAGGAGCCTCTGGGACAGCTTCAAGTGTACCAACATCCAAATTATGGGAGTGGCAGAAGAAGAGAGAGAGAGCAAGATATTGAAAACCTATTTGAAGAAATAATGACAGAAAACTTCCCCAACCTGGTGAAACAAATAGACTTACAAGTCCAGGAAGCGCAGAGAACCCCAAACAAAAGGAATACAAAGAGGACCACACCAAGATACATCATAATTAAAATGCCAAGAGCAAAAGACAAAGAGAGAATCCTAAAAGCAGCAAGAGAAAGACAGTCAGTTACCTACAAGGGAGTACCCATACGACTGTCAGCTGATTTCTCAACAAAAACTTTGCAGGCCAGAAGGGAGTGGCAAGAAATATTCAGAGTGATGAATAGCAAGATGCTACAACCAAGATTACTTTATCCAGCAAAGCTATCATTCAGAATTGAAGGTCAGATAAAGAGCTTCACAGATAAGGAAAAGCTAAAGGAGTTCATCACCACCAAACCAGTATTATATGAAATGCTGAAAGGTATCCTTTAAGAAGAGGAAGAAGAAGAAAAAGGTAAAGATACAAATTGTGAACAAAAAATACACATCTATTAACAAGTGAATCTAAAAATCAAGTGTATAAATAATCTGATGAACAGAATAAACTGGTGATTATAATAGAATCAGGGGCATAGAAAGGGAGTGGACTGACTATTCTTGGGGGGGGGGGAAGGGGTGTGGGGGATGCGGGAAGAGACTGGACAAAAATCGTGCACCTATGGATGAGGACAGTGGGGGGGGGGTGAGGGCAGAGGGTTGGGTGGGAACTGGGTGGAGGGGAGCTATGGAGGGGAAAAAGAGGAACAACTGTAATAAGCTGAACAATAAAGATTTAATAATATATATATATATATATATATATATATATATATATATAACAAGTAGAATTTAGTATGCAATAGAAGGGGTCTGCTTAAAGGGAGGCATGCCTGGACCTCTTAAAAGAGTCAGCCATACACCATCCATGGCTTATGGCTTCATGTAGTGTGGTAGTGTGTGCAAATGGCCTTTCTAAAGGAGAATGATTGGTTTGAACAGACTTGTCTGTGTGGGTCAATCATAGTAAATATCAACTGTGGACCCTGAGAAAGAAGATACCTAAGAATTCCCATAGCTAACTGGGCTCAATTAAAATAAAATAAAATAAATAATAAAATAAAATATATAAAATAAAAAATATAAAATAAAATAAAATATATAAAATAAAGAAAGAGAGGAAGGAAGGAAGGAAGAAAAGAAGGAAAGAAAGAAAGAAAGAAAGAAAGAAAGAAAGAAAGAAAGAAAGAAAGAAAGAAAGAAAGAAAGAAAGAGAAGAAAGAAAGAAAGAAAGAAAGAAAAAGAAAGAAAGAAAGAAAGAAAGAAAGAAAGAAAGAAAGAAAGAAAGAAAGAAAGAAAGAAAGAAAGAAAGAGAAAGAGCTTAGCAGCCATTTCTACACATGCAAACTGTATTTCAGGGAGAAGCTTGCACTGAACTGCCTGCCTGCACTATGTTTCTGACATCTGAGCCAGCCCATATAAAGGAGTTCCTGGAATCTATTTTAACCAATAGGACTGAGGTTTTTCCTACCCAATTGGTGCTGTGCAGTTCTATCTCTTTCAACATCTTTACCAACCAATCAGAGCAGCTTCATTAATTCTGAACAATCAGGAAAGTGTCCTTTGGACCAATGAAACTGAGAATTTGGAAAGTCCTAATGGTCATGAGGACAGACCAATCAAAGACCAGGGA